>NW_009260026.1:2520244-2537703 GCF_000687185.1 Egretta garzetta | reverse complement strand
TTGCTAGCCCCAGAAGCCCTTCTTCTTACACATCTAGTTTCAGGTAATTAATTCCCAAGCCTGGCTAACCAGACCTGTATGCAGTATTCCCAACACCACAAGGTCTCACTCGCTATATGACAGAGCTACTAATCCCCTTTCATATTGGGAGCTCTTCACCGAATGCATCCCAGGGTTGTACTTGTCTTTCACAGCTGCATCACTACAGCAGCTTAGTCATTCTTGGACTGACTCATGCACCACAGTCCTTCTCCTTTTCTGTCATTTCCAACTAATGAAGGCTAAGTGCAGCACTGAAATTAAATCTGACATGATCTAACACCTATCAACTGGTAAGACCCTACCTGTAAGAAGAAAGTACACAACTGTAAACCAAGATTTAAGCCCAAGGTTTCTATTTGTCGATTGACATCGCAACCAAAATCACCCAGGAAGAGCATCCTGACAGTTCACTCAGACAAATTTGCTTTCCCAAATATCTATCTACATTTGCTATTCTTCAGACCTATGGCATCCTCTCCAATATAATGCATTCATTAAAACTCCTTGCAATTTAATGTATCACTGTTTGCCTGTTTTAGGATTTCTTTACTCATTTTCACCCCTCTCTCTGTTTAAGCATGCTTACAATTTGCTTACATTTAGATGTGGCAATTGCAGCATCACTTCTCCTTATCTCTTAGCAATGCTCCTTTCACCTTTTCTCCCCTTCTCCCTCTCCCCTGCTGTTCAGCAGTATTGTCCCGAGGCAAAACAGTTAATCACTTTTAATCCATTCCTAGGTGGTCTTTAACTTTAAACCCAGCCTTGGCAGCTGCTGTTCTTTCCTTGCTCTATTTTTATCTCTGTAAATATGTTCAAGCAGGCAAAACAAGAAGAGAAGTGCTGCAATTAGGTGGGTAGTTAAATGACACACAGCGATGAAGAAAGTCCAAGTTTGTAACACTTCAGAACCTCATCTACTGTAACCCAGCACAGAACTGAACCAAGAGGCAGAAACGTTGAGCCACGGGCAGGTGAGGTATTGCTCACAGCTCTGCCACAAGCGTGGTATCTTTACCAGGAAATAACGGGGTACAAGCCATGTGCTTGTATTGTGTGCAGTTAGAAATTACTGACTGGCAGTTCACCTTGTGGTTTTGATTATTGCTTAGATCCATTTTTTCTGCTTCTGTAAGGTCAGTTCTAAGAATTAATAAAAACTGATTCACACTAACGAACCTCGAAGCAATCACAGAGCATGGAATCTTTTGGCAGTGTCTCTGGAATTAAATATTTACTGGACACATTTCTATTCTAGGGACTTAGCCAAAATGAGAGAGAAGGCATGTGAAGCCAGCCTTTTCCAAAGCAAGCATAAAACCTCACACACATAACGCCACTCATCCCCCGCTGAGAGATCACAGAAACCTGGCTGCCTTGGCGATCATTCATCTGAAAGGAAAAACAAGAGTGGACTGGTAGGCTGGGAGGCACATCAGACAGCCGTCTCGGCTGTGGTGTGCCAAGGAATAGCTGATTTGACCCTGCCCCTTGCTCCTTTTTCTCTAGCAAATATTGCTTCTTGCTCCACCGAGGCAGAACTCCAGCAAATGTTTACATTATTGCATGATTAAGGTAAGGTTTAAAAATACCCTGTTGAAGATTTTACTCTACGTGTGATAAGAGCTTGTGATTGTCATCATGCTCTGAAACTAGCTGCTTACTTTTGTTATCACCTTCCTTCTCCCATAGCAACCCTTTCCAACCAAGTGATGCTAACTGATCTTGGAAATCAATCAAACTCCTATTATGTTTACATACAATAGACCACCATGACTCGCGTTCATTTACAGCCCTTGAGCTCCAAACACTGGTTTAAAACAGGCCACAGATTATTATAATCATGTTTACAAAAGAAATGTAACATGCCAACCTGTCAAAATATTGTCAATATTTATTCCACATAAATCCATTCCCAATAACTGAAGCAAAAACTTAATGAAACATTAGAACTGAGGCAGGCCGAGAAGAAGGTAGAAGCAAACAGCTGAATCAAACTCATGGATGAAGCTTAAAAAAAGCTGAGTATCAAAAACCAGAGAGTTGCCCCAAATAAATTGGGCGGCTTCACAATGAGCAGTAAAGACACATGAAATGAAGACATTCATGGGCTATGGAAGACATCAAGACCAAAGAGGATGGTGGATTGCCTTTAGAGTCAGGAGAGAGAAGTGCAGTGCAAACTTGTGTAATGAGAGGAAGAAAGGCTACCTATATAGAAAAGCAGCTCTAACAACAAGCGAGTAACATGCCTTGCTTTCTACGGATAAAAAATTAGAACTAGATGGCCAAGCATCATGGCAAGATGAACTATGTGTCTATAAAACTGGAAATAGGACATGCCTTTTTAACTACCACTCCTCAAAGAAAAATGCATGTGGAAAGGGGTTACTTTAGGCTGAAGGGCAGGAAGGAATCTTTACAAACAGGCTAAGCCCATTAAGTGAGTCCACATTTCATCTCTCCTTGATGAACCATGTTTTCTAAACTGTTGGGAAAAATGGAGCTGATTTCCTCATCATTTACTACTTTTTCTGAGAGATTCTGCTCTGTACTACGCAATGCAAGCTTGGATGGAATTCAGTGGGAGTTAGCAAGTGAAGCTTGCTAACGAATGTGAGGAAGGAACTCCATGTTATTTTTACCTAATCTTATTTTTCCATGTGAAGTCATCTGGGCCAGTTTTGTTCCTGCTGGAACCCTGCAGTCCACAGGAGTTTCAGGTAATCCATATCTAGAACTATGCACTGCACAAACAAAAGGGCTGACACATTTAAAAGTTAAAGTTAAACCTCTTTGTGCAAGTTTCAATCCGTATAATGTGGGATGACCCAAAATTAACCTGAAAGGTTCATGAGCCAGTTCCCATGTCTATAGCTCATTTTTTACAGAAATAATCCATACTCTCAGTTCTATGAGTTCACACTAAAACTCTTAAATCAGAAAAATCTGACACTAAGATGAATTCAGTGGCTCTCAAAGGCGTGTTCAGAACATGAGAACAAATACAGCATTAACACTACTTCCTAGTCATCTCTTATCTTCCTATGGGCTAGATAAGACGTTTTGTTAGGAGTTTGCACAGTACTCACTACATTAAGGTCCTGATCCCTAACTGCACACTTACAGTGTAATACAAAAATAAGGTCTGTAAGGAACTTGTTAGTATTTATCTCGGTCCCCACCTAACACAGACAAACACACATTTTGTGAGGATAAGATTATTTCACAACATCAGTTATTCTTATGGCCATTCTCTGCTGTTACCTTTTCAATTTATCTACAAAAATCCTCTAAAAAACACTGTCTTTTCATTACCAAGTTATTTTAATTGACTTCTGATCGTGTTCCCAGTTTCGCTCTCTAATATTGTTAGGGTCTCCAATATTTGCACTGACATAAACATGCCTTTTATTGCCAAAAGAGTTTGCAGCACTGAAGGCAAACCTTGCGCGTTTTTTACTCTTGCTTAAAGAACACATGCAGAATAACATCCATTTTTCATTTTTCCTTGTTTACTTTGCTCCTTAGTAATCTAGTTTGTTCAGATTGGGAGCTAAAGCCTACATAGAACTGATCACCAACGAAAGGCAGCTTAATTTTGTGTTGTATCAGATATGAAAATACTTGCAATAGAAGTGTACATCATCAACACAAAAATCAGTGCAATTCTGACCAGTATCCAGTAGTTGATCATGGATGGTAACAGATGCAGTAGAAGGTGCAAGAAACTCTTCAGAATAAAATTTGGTGATAAACTGCGTACGGAAGGAGGCATCTTCCTAAGCTCCATCACTCACCATAATTTATGGTCTGAAGCACAGAAGTTTTTCTCTATAAAGAAAAAAGGGGCAACCTACTGGTGGACATGTTCCGAACCTTGGGTAGGCATTATTTTGTTCAGTACTCATCACTTGTCTACGAAGGGATGCAGCAGAAGTAGAATGGGATCAGTGACAGAAAATACCTACTAATAATAATGGGAATTATTATTTCCTGTCCTCTTCCTTGTAGTTCTGACATATGTTCTGTTAGATCACCACGACACACTGAGCAGACATGTTCATTCAGCTTCCCACAGTGGAAGCTGTGGGAATAAATATTTTTATTCCCAAAAATATTCTTCCACCTACAAACAATGGCTGTTAATTTAAAATCCTGCAAGACATACAAATCAGCCTTGTTACTCTTTGTTCTGTGCCTAGCTTGTGACAAAAATGCATTTCATGTGCCATCATGTCCACTCACCTCATTTTACCCCAGTCTTCCTTAATCTTCATTGACCTCTACAGTTCCCTGTCATATTCAACTACTACCTCTCCTTTCATGCCGTGTCCTGCACTTGGGTCACAACAATCCCATGCAACGCTACAGGCTTGGAGATGTGTGGCTGGAAAGCTGCTTGGGAGAGAGGGATCTGGGGGTACAGGGCGACAGCTGGCTGAATACGAGCCAGCAGTGTGCCCAAGAGGGCCAACAGCTTCCTAGCTTGTATCAGAAATAGCGTGGCCAGCAGGAGCAGGGAAGTCAGCCTTGCCCTGTACTCAGCATTGGTGAGGCCGCACCTCGAATACTGGGTTCCATTTTGGGCCCCTCACTACAGGAAAGACACTGAGGGTCTGGAGCGTGTCCAGAGAAGGGCAACGAAGCTGGTGAGCACAAGGCACGAGCCTGGAGCACAAGGCTTATGAGGGAACTGGGGTTGTTTAGTCTGGAGAAGAGGAGGCTGAGGGGAGACCTTATTGTTCCTTGCAACTACCTGAAAGGAGGCTGTAGCAAGGTGGGTGTTGGTCTCTTCTCCCAAGTAACAAGCGATAGAATGAGAGGAAATGGCCTCAAGTTGACCCATTTGGTTTGGGAAGGTTTGGATCAGATATTAGGAAAAATGTCTTCACTGACAACATTATCAGGCACTGGAACGGACTACCCAGGGAAGCGGTGGAGTCCCCATCCCTGGAGGTATTTGAAAGACAGGTAGACGAGGTGCTTAGGGACATGCTTTAGTAGTGAACAGGTATGGTTGTACTCAATGATCTTAATGATCTTTTCCAATCAAATAATTCTATGATCCTATGATTCTATCACATTTTCCCAATTAGATACATAGTATCCATGAATCACAACATGAAATACCTTACTGAAGTCCCAACCATTCACTTACTTTGTACAAAAGGAAGTATTCCTAAACTGTTGTTTCCTGTTTCTTGGCAAAAGATGGTCAAAGTAATCCCACCGTTCAGAACAGCAGCAACTCAGAGAATAGGATAATAAAGGTAGTGAGTAATTTTACAAGCATATTCTGACCTAGGGGAATCCCCACATGTTATACAGTTATTGGCTTCAGAGAAATAGGAAGAAATTATGTTTGTAATCCAGTATTTAAGGAAACTTTGTGCCCTCTGGCATCAGGGCCAGCTGGGTGATGAAAACTTCACTCAGCTTCCCAGGAGTTGTAGATACCTAAAGCATAAAGGAAACATAGGCCTTAGACCTCTTTTCCCTGGCAAAGCCTATCCTATGGGTGGCAGTGGTGATGGGTGGGAAACTAAGATGGATATATATTTGGTGAGGGGCTAAACTGGGTTAGACTCTGCATGAGTGGCTAAAATACACAGCAGTATTTATTCACTGAAAAATAAATTATGATGAACTTTCCAAATGAATTCTGTCAGATGCTGACCTGGAAACAAAAACCTAGGATAGTTTACAGAGCCGTTTTCCCGTCTCTCCCCTACCAGGGAACCCACATTTTCCTACATGCTATTTCACAACAAGAGAAGCTTAGACTGCTCCTTTTACACCCCTTATACCCAAGTGTTGGCCTTGGGTATGCCAGCACTATTTGGGCCCAGCCACGTCCTGGTCACCTTTTTGGCACATACCACTTCACTAAAGAGCAGTAAGGATGAAAGTGAATGTCTCCTTAAAATTCTCACTGCAATACAAATGACAGCTGCAATTCCTCCTGAGGATGAGACAAGGGTTTTTTTTGCCATGTTATTTCTCTCTCTTTTAAATTCACACATGTCAGTAGATTTTTTTTTTTTCCCCCCCAATAAATCTTCAGATACACTCTGAAGCTTTTCATTTCAGAGCTGGGTTCAACAATAAGGACAGCAGGTGCCTGTCTGCTTTTGCTTTGCTGCTTAAGTGGTAACGGATTTCAAATTACACTGGATTGCCGGGTTTTAAAAGCCTTTTCCTTACAAAATGACAGTACGATACATTACTTTGGCTTCTGAGCCTGGTTCTTAACCACAGTGTGTTCTGCACACATCCCAGAGCTCTACATCTCCTAAGAAACCATGACAGCCTTTAGTCCTGCAGCTGTTCTTTGTGAGGTTCAGATCTTGATAAGTGTTTTGGTCTCAGGTGAAAGATGATCTGAACACCCTTTTCTTTGACTGTTTTACCAGTACACAGCACAGATCATAATTTGGACATAACTCTGCAACTAAGCAATTCTATGAAGCTTGAACACATGCCCAATTCCATCCAAATTCTGGTTTTAATCTATAATCAATAAATAATCTATTATATCTATATAATCTGTCCTATTTCAATATTCTCCGTGTTGCCTGTGGTCCAAGATATGCCGTGAAAGGAGAAAACCTTGTTCAGTTGCATGTAGTTTAGATCATGAGAGCTACATGCTTATCAACGTAAACTTCAATTTGCAGACTTTTTCAGTAGGAAAAGAATATTAAATTAGAGGTGCCAAAGTAGTTCTATGCAGAGGGATTTCTTATATGAAAAAGAGTAAATAAAATAGTAAAGGTATACCTCAATGGGAAATTTGAAGTCTGCTCTATTTTAAAAAATTATTCATTTATAGCTATCTATGTTTTCCTTCTCTTGCATTTTTTTTAGAATTAAGAGGGACAGTTGCATTGTGGTAAATTTTCAGTGAGATCTAATACAGAAGCACTGTTTGCAAATATTATTAAGATAATAAGCAAGAACTTTATTAGTCTGAACTTTCTCATGTGTTTCTCTGTTTTATTCTTAATCTGTTTTTCTATGCAATTTTTCTACCTGAAACTGAAGTATTGTGGGTGCAACACCTTTCAGAGTGAATATGTTTAGGAAGTCACAAAAGAATATTAACTGAGTAATAAACAACTGTGAAAGAACAGAGTGCTAGTCATGCAAATACCCTTTGTAGAGATGGACTTCTTAGCACACGGAACTGAATGTTAGTTTACCTGAAGACAGCATGTGTCACATAGGTTCAAGATTGCATTAGATTAGCAATGCTGCCAAACTCTCCCAAGAGTTCCTTTTTCACAGCTTTGAAGCAGTCATTTATCTCCTTTAGATCTGCCATGAAATAAAAATTTAGAGTTTTATTCTCTTTATGGCAGTACATAGAAACCTTAAGTTGTTCATTCTTCTTTTAAAGTATCTGTGAGGCAGTGTGCAAGTTCACAAGACAACGCAGCAGTGCAGAGATACCCGAGTTATTGGTGGCTCAAGACAGTATGTCTGGCATGGCATAGTTCAAAGCCATTTAAGTCTTAATAACTCTAGTTTAAGATACAGTGAGTTTATTAGGTTGCACTAATGCTAATTCTAAGGATTTCAGTAGTCAGTGAAATTCAACCTGACTGCAAACAGCCAGCTCAAGTGTCTGCACTGAATTTGTTAACACTTTAGGTTGCAAGGTCAACAGAGACAAAGGATGCTTGGGTGTATTTGCAAATGCTGCTATTAAGAGTTCCACCTACATAGCTAGACTGCCTGCTGGGATCCTCAGCTTCATCTCCATGTCAGGCTTAAGAATTGTAATTTGGGCTCTCTGATGGCCGAAGAATTACTACAGATCAAGAACTACTACAGATAGTTCAACTGCTCTTACCACTAGTGGAGCAAAATGGTCACATTCACCACACAGCACACAAAAACACTCAGCTTCTCTTCCATGACAGACTTCTCCTGTCTATCTGCACAAGCTTGTCTTATCCACCCTCAACCCATGCATTCCTTCACCTCACCATTTGTTGTACTCTTCAAACAAATGTTTTTCTGCTTTCCTCTTGTTCTGCTCCTTGCTGTCTCCCACATATGGGCAGACGCTTCCCAGAATGAACTGCAAAGCCATGTCACAAGCCTCCTTCAAACCCTCACCTTTGGACTCTCCATTTTTCAGATTTGCTTTGGTTAGCTTCCCTGCAAAGGTTAAAACCATGGAAGCACTCAGTATGCTACATGTCCAAAAAAGCAAGACTGAAGAGTGTCTACCCATCATACAGAATAGCCTTACTGTTCCTTGACACTCCCCATCCCACCTGTATCCAACTGATGCGTCTTACCTTAAGTTTCAGCTAGAAAATCCTCGGGGATGCAGCATTTCCTATCCCCTATTAAATTCTACGTGTTTCTTATTAGGAACCATAGCACCTTGTGCTAAGAGCCAAAAATTGGTTAGGTGGGGAAACAAAGCATCTCCTCAAGGTTACAAGGCTCATCGGTGCCTGAGTAAGGATTAAAAAAAATCATCTATTGATGCCCAGTCCAGTTGTTCTACCAGAGCAGCACTTTTCAGCTCTTCCACAGACACCCTTTGGGCAGGAATAACAAGAGGCAGATGGGGAAATAAAGCTATGTGGGACTCTCTCTTCAACTTCCATAATCAGGGAACCAAGAAAGATGACGACTATTGTATCCCTTAAATTCTAGTCCATACTGACTCCCTGACATCTATCATCACTTCAAAAATTGTGAAGACACATACACGGTTTGCTAGGAGAGTGTGCAACAGCTATGCATTAAACTCTAATATTTGTCAGCTTTTTATGGCCATGGCATGGAATTCTTCTCTTTGTTGGCATCGCAGACACACAAAATACCAGCTTGAGTTCTGTTTTCTGCACAAACAGTGCGATTTTCTCCTACATCACCTAGAATTAACTAATATCACAAGAACAATGACACTCAAGTGTTATCATCAGCATCTTACGCTATAAAACCATAAAAAGATCAGGACTATAACTGACATTCATATTTCTTAGGCATGTTATAAAAATAACTTACCTAAGACATTTCAGTTACTCTGAACACATGGCTGATAGCATGTAATTAACGATTCCTTTCTCAAGTTTGGATCCTTTGAACATCAGCTGAACTTGACTACAGAACTCCCAAGGCTAGATAAAGGAATAAAACATTTGCCTACATGGTTCAACAGATGCAAACTGTAAGGTCTTCTATAACTCCTGCTTGGGTGGCATATGACAGATCATCCAACAGTTCGCAGCTTTCTGTAAAATTATAATGATTGCTTAAATTAAGCTGTAGACTGGAATGTGCTAGATGTCAGAAGATGGTCACAAATAGAGAGATGCAAGTTGTCGTAAAGATGGAAATGATGTTTCTTTACGTCTTGAGTGACAGCACCAATCGACGGTTTTACAGTTGATTATCTCTTCAGACTAAAAGGTCTTAAGCTTAAGTTTTTATCATTCTCTCCAAGTCAACAAAGTCAATCAACTCAGGCTGTGGTGCCTTCTGGGTTTATATATTCCAGTTTAACACATCTCAAGAACATGAGAAATAACTGAAACGCCATAATACTAAATGACATCCCAAAAATGTTCTGATGCTCAACAAAATCAAGGTCCAGATTTTTAGGCCAAGCACAAAAATGTACTAAAAACAATTCAGAGATCATTGCTGAAAGAATCACTTCACCGCATTAAGAATAAAAACCTTCAAAATACTACAAGACCCTGTGAGAGTCATTTATAATTATTAATATTAATAAATTCAGAACTAATAAAACACTGCATAAATGGTAAACAACATAGTTGCTACAATTTTTACCAGCTTTTCTCTTTCTAGCTTTTTATTGCTTCATTGTTCCCACTCTACTTCCAGCTTCATCTGATTTACTTTGAACGAGAACAGCTAAGCCTTGTATTTAACTTTTTAAGACTTCTTCCTGAAGACAAGAAGATAAATCAATCATTTGCAAAGTTATGAGCAGTTTCTTTGATTTCTCTCAGTGGCCACAAGTAACTATCATTTAAATAAGAGAAGGTCAATATTTACCAATGTTCCCTATAAGAACTACAGCAGAATTGTAATGTTAGTAATAGCATTTAAATTAGGAAAATATTAATTCACCCTTTATACACCCAAGCCCAGTATCTCCACCTCTTTTTTTAAAGCACAACAACATGACATAGTTGACGTATGTTTCATCACATAAAAGGAGATGAGGTCAAATATTAATAAACCAACAGAAACTCTGGTACTGGTATATAAACAGGAATATGGTCTGGAGTATGATCTGCATGACACATACAGCAATGCTGTTATTCTACCCAGCATTTGTTGTCCACTGCTCCAATTGGAGAACAACAAGGATGGTTACACAGACAGAAAGCACATCCTCTAAGAAGCACTACAGCTGCTTGATTTAGGAAAGGGAAGCAAGAGCGACACTATAATATATTCTCCAGTATATGAAAGGCTACTGCAAAAACATAAGGAAAATCATCTGTTCTTCATGTCACTGTTAGTGCGGACAAGAAGTTAATTGCAAAAAAAGCAGATTATCATCATTAGCTTTCTTTTCTTTTTTTAAGGAACAAACACAACTTTCTAAAGGTGAAGATAATTAAGCAGTGAAATAGATTGCCTAGGGAAGCTGGGAAATCTCAAACTCCAGAGATGTTACATAATAATTTAGACAGGTCAAATATGATACGAGCAGATACTTAATCCTTCCATCTTGTTTTTTATGAGCATGACTTTTAAAATGGCACAGTTTCTTAATAAATATGGTGCATCAATTAACATGTCTCAGGATTATACATTTCAGTTGGCTTATGCTAGGAGAATGAAACAGACTGAATAAGTGTTCAGATTATTTTATTTATTAGAAACACTTATTTCCTAATTAAGAAGAAAATGCTCTCTTGCGTGTATATCTATGGAATTCAACAGTGTTCCCAAAGAGGCCAAAACTCTCACCAATTTCAATGAGAGAGTAGTAATTATGAACATCATCATCTATATAAGGCTCTCTTAAAACAAAATGAAAAGAAAAACCAAGCAGAACAATCTCTTGCTTAAGAAGAGAAAGAGCATCCTCGTGCTTTGCCAACAGGAGATTGGCATGGATGATGAGTTCCTGCTCTATGAGAGAGAGCAATGTACTAGCTCCTTCCTACGATGTGCTCATTTTCTTAATTACATTTTTCAAAAGGAATTTCATTCCATCTGCTTTATTGGTGACAATTCACTTGTATTATGGAGTTACTACAAGAGTCAATTACACAAACATAACAGATGTGGAACAATAAGACAAACATGCAAAATAAGAATGACTCCATTAGTTTAAATGTTTGGGCTGTTTTTCATGTGCCAGTTTCACATTATAGTGAAAAACATGGTCATCTTCCTAACCACATCATTTATAACACTGGTTTTGTTCACTGCTGAAATGTAATCTCTTCAGATACTGAAGCCTTGATGGGCCAGAAGTCATTTATCTGCTTAAAGCAATCTCAGTCCTGCAATTTGGGTTCTGAACGGACTCTGCTTCACCGAGATCTTTGTATTTAATCACAGAACATCTAAAATGAGAATTTTATAGCAGCAGGGTTTAAGGACAGAGCTACGGATAAGGAAACCTATCTACCTTCCAGGTGATAAGTGCCCCCCTTCCATAAAGTTGTAGCAAAGACTTCTGTAAATCAGTGGTTCACTCTCATCTAGAAGACTGCATGCCAAAGTGTTCCCTCCATTAAAAGACACTGAAGAATTGAAAAGGATTCAGAAACAGATGACAATGATCAAGGGCATGGGAGGAGAAGGGTTTCTCACAAAATGACATGGAAAGACTGAACTGCTTACCTCAAATCAGAAGGTGATTGACAGAAGTATGTACTGTCACAAACAACCTGCAGAATAGATATCAGAATCATCTATTCTCTCTCATAAATCCAGCTCAGTGGGTTATTCAAAAGTTAACCAGGTCCTTGGTAAAGTTTACATAATTGCAAAATGTAACGATGCTATCGAAGTCTGATCAAGGTTCAAGTTAAAACTGGACCAATCTCTGAATGGTTGTCCAGAAAGGTGTCTAGACATTGGCTTTAAGAAGAGCAACTTCCTTGGGCAGATCATCTGCTTTCTTCTGGGTTCTGTAAATTGACCTCTGAAGTACCTTGGACTGGTTACTGTCAAACAGTCTGCAGATGTCATACCATATGCTGCTTCCTACGCTTTGTTTCCAGAAACAGTGCCATGGAGATGCCCTGAAAATGCCCACTTTGTATTTTTCCTCAAAGAAGAAAGTCTTTCTGCTAAGTTTCCTTAAAAAGAAAGCTGAATCATTACCCTTTGAATAAACCTGTGGTTTAAAATCAATGCAACATTACAACAATCAAATGTTACTCGTATTATTTAACCATTAAATAGAAAGTTAAGAAGCTGAACTTGTAATAATATCTCCAATGTAAGCAGAGTTCACAGGTCAAATGACTTAGTCCATTCTACTTTGTGACTGCATACTAAGCAGTGTTATAACATGTTTGGCTACCAACCTCAAAATTATTAAACCCTCACAACTTATTTCAATGTAGGACACTCAGCTGCATTCAAAACTCTCTTTCCATGAATTTCATATTGACTTGTGCTGTGCAATCCAAGTGAACGATAGAAAGATTTTGTTTTCCACTGGTAAGGAGAAAAAGTCTTTTCCCTCCCTTGCTACCATACAGCAGATTCCTATGCTTTGAGATGTAAAGGGTCTTCGAAAGGCAATCCTACTGCCTCTGTGTAACGAGCAAATGTTACCTCGCTGGAATTAGTGGTGAGCCCTTGATACCTAAGGCTGTGTATTGGTGAATATTATTTTAACTACCCTCATTAATTTAAAAAGAGGTTTTCCATCCTGTGGAATGAACAGATACAATGACAGACTACCTTCTGGGTTGAGTGAGTCCTTAAAACTTCACTGCAATAGCTTTTCTGATTGTCCTTCAAAAGAAATTTTAATTCTGCCTCAAATTCATCTGTTTATCAAAAAGGGATGCTACTTCCGTAAAAAGAAAGGGAAGAGTAGTCTTAATTAGTAGTACTCCCAATGCATGAACCCTTTGCCCTCTCAGGTGTAATACTGCCACTGAAAAAGCAATGCAAGATGTTATCACTGCAGTAATAAAACCAAGAAAACATTTCACAACAGCAGAGTGCCTTTATCCCAAAGGCTTTGCAGAGATACTGGTACAGGAATTGCCGCTCTCCGAAATGCAGTACACATACATTCAGCCTGGTGCCATTAGATGAACTTGGCGGAAAGGGCTAAGGCAGCTCAACCACACACAGCACAGCAGAGAGGAGGAATTGGAAGAGCACCATCTCCGAGGGAAATTCCAGTGGAAATTTAGGTAGGTTGAATGCAACCTGGTACTTAACCAGGTCTAACATCTCCCATTATACAATTTGGTGAATAATTATACCTTGCCTATTCCACATGCAACAGAACTCCCATTTTTTCAATCTGTTATGGGATATATTGGTCTTGTATTTAAATGAACTCAAAGAGAGAGAAACCTTATCCACTTTGAAGGTTAGAAAAAAGTTACTTGGCACAAAAAAACCCACCCCACAAACTCCTGGAGATAGTAATCGGCCTTTCAAAGGTCATTAACTACTGGTATGACTGACAAGCTTTCAAACACAAAAATGCCAGATGGAAAACTATTCGAGCATCAGTATTTCAAAGGATATAAAACATTGTCTTTGGCTATAAAATACATCCCTCTAAAGCTTTTCTGTATGAATTATGGCTTTTTTGTTTGGTTTATTCGTATTATAATGACGAGCTGGAAGATAGCGGGAGGAGACAGAAAAGCACAAGGGGCTCCTGTCTTACCAGCAAGCCCCTAAAAAGAGCTCTCAGTTCATTAGAAAAGCCCTGGAGAGTCCCCTTCCCTCAAGCTAATCATCCTGGAGAGCTCATTTCTCTGCAGCCTGTCTGTCCAAGACCAACTGAATGGGATTTACTTTGCGACCCTTTAATCTGTGCAGCTTAAATTGAACCAACGGGGGTTGGCTGAATCATTAAATTAATGAATCATTAAAGTTTGTTTTTTGTGAGAAGCAACTGTCTGAGTAGAAAAATAACAGTGAGAAAGGTAAGAGCCCTGAAGTGCAGTGGTCTCATGCTGGCTGCACAATATCCATCATTTTAGAAATCCAATGCAGATCTTCATATAATGTTTCATATCACCCTCAGTAAGGATAGGTCCCATCTCTCAGTCACGTACATCAAACTGCATTTATTACCAATTCAGGCTGAGCAACAGTATTCACTCCAGCATGAAATACCACAAGCAGCAGATGTCCAGCAACAACTGTTTTCTTACAAATAAACAAACTGGTGTGTTGAATTCTTGAGCAGCATCTAAAGGACACCAAACTTCACCCAGAGACCCAGCAGAGAACTAAAACAAAGCAAAGCATACCGCTGTGAGATGCTGGACTTCCTTATAGGGGCAAAAAATGTCTAAGAAAGTCAAATGAAGTCAAGTTTATGTCCTAGAAAGGAGGAGGAGGAAAATATCAATAGATTGAAATTGCTTATTTTATTGAACTTTGTGTAAATAAAGATAAGCTTACGTAAGTACATCATTGTTCACAAAAAAGTTCTCGGAGTCAGTTAAGTAAAAACACTTGAATTACTGCTCTGAGTAGAGGCTTTCTACACATACTCATTTCAAGTACTATTCTCTAAAACCAGAGGTATCAGCTTTACAAAAGGTAGGGATTAAAAGACTGAAGAATCAAATTATTCCCTTTGTTCAGAGCAATGTGCTAAAGTCTTGTTTTTTCCCAACTGCCATACATAGCTTTCCCATAAAAGGAAACTACTTTGGCTAAATTGAGCTCAGAAGTAAAAAAATCTTTATGACCCTGACCTGAGAAGTACCTGCAGCAAAACTCTGAAAGAAAGGAAGATGCTACGCAAATTTCAGGATGAGACCTAACACTCCCCCACTGATGGGACACCAGCATGGTGGGCTGAACTGCAAAGAAGAGGAGGTTTTCAACCAACAGCACTCGGATGAAAGCGCTGCTCTTACAAAAGCACTCTGGGATTAACGCCACCCACGCAGAGCCTTATTGCATCCAGGAGACTCCAATGCACAGAGCGATGGCATTCACTGCAGCTTCAGCACCTCTAACGAAGTCAGGACCAATTAACCGTACTGATATTCTGTACCTATGGGCCAGAGAAGACCAGTTTTCTACGCTGTGCCCAGCTTAACCAGTTTCAAACAAGGTGAACAGAAAGCCCTGTTAGCGCTGAGCTACTAGACAAGACCATAAAGTGCTCCTTATTTTACACTTCGAGGTGCAGGGGACGAAGGACAAGGTTCCTCTTGTATTCTTCCCAATTTTGCTGTTCACTCAGCTTGGACACTTCACTGTGCCTGAGTTTATCATGCTCTGCAACAGAATAATCCTCACCTCCCGTGGAAGACAGAATGTGCTTCGAGATGGTGAGAAACACAGCACCTACCAAACAGTTTTGGCAAAGCTCTCTACAACCGTTCCCTGCTGATCCGGTGTTTGGTACATTCATTGCTCAGTACTGAGATTCATTACTATGATTAGTTACCATGAGGGATCTAATGCCACTGGTTAATTATTTTCATGGTTCTGCCCTCACAAAAGCAAGTATTTCCTTAAATATAATTCCTGTGTGTATTTTCCACAGCTGTCTTGTAAGCAAAGAAAACATTTGTCCACTCAGGAGTGCTTTGTTTCAGCAGGGAAATGATGCAGAGCACTATTCCTGCTACAAAGCCATCGCACGCTACTGTCTTTTCCCACTTTCCTTCAACATTGAGGTGCTGCTCAAAGTGTCTGCTGAACAAGCCAGCTCCTCACCATGCGTCACTGCCACACAACAGCCACAAACACTTTATAGATTTGCCCAAAAATGCTTTGTAGACCCTATGTCCAGCACCAACTCTCTCAGAAATTCCACCGCAATATTTTAACTTATGTTTAGAGGTCAGATGCAAAATGAGCATGTTCTACATCAGTGGAACCAGTATCTCATTTAATACATGGGACTGCAGTTGAGTTCCCTCAACAAGACTCACAACACCCATCTGATTTCCTGAAGCTCCTCTCTTTGAGGACTATGCTGAAGGCAAACTAGATTGAAAACAGCATGTATTGTATCTGGAATGTGGCCAGAAAGAGAAGGAAAGAAACTAAGGGAGAATATCCTCAAGCTAAATGCTAAAGAAAAAATAATCCTATGCTTTTTGTTTATTTACAATGAAGGCACTCAATTCAGAGAAGATAGATGTCATACACATTCACGGCCTTAAAAATATATATAAATAAACAGTGCACCTGGCAGCTAAAGTTATTGATTTTCCAATTCCTGTGGGAAAATAAATCTAAATAAATTGAATCAGGTATTTTGTTCCTTTAAAATCAGCGCAGGGCATAGAAATACAAGCTTTTGATTTCAATTTAATCCTGGTTCAAATAGAAGGGAGATTTTCTATCAAAAAGTACAATACGAGATGTGAAAGCTTCCTGCTGGAAAGCACTGCTAAAGGAAGAGATAGATCCTCTTAATTAAGGTTGTCTTGTATTTGTCTCCCTAAAACAGACATGATCAATAGACGCAGAATAAAATTGATTGCTGCAGCTCATTTCATTAGGTGAAGCAAATGTCTCCATAGAGATTAAGGATGTCTCTAATATCTGAAGGTGGTACATCTGTCTGGTTGAAACCGTGAGCTCTCTGAGGCAAGGTTAAAAAAAAAAACCAAACCCACAACCAGATTAGTAGTAGCTGCATAATTCTTACTGCTGTCTCCCCCACTCCAAATCACCAAACCCCATATTACAGAAATTATCCTTAGGGCTCTTATCTAATTGACCCTCTGTACTAGCACTAAATGTCACATCCTTCCCTAGCAACAGCTGCTAGACTGAGCAAGGTCTTGTCTGTCATGCATATTTCTGCATAGCAGTCATCTGGGAGCTCCAGCAAGATAGCAGCTGGGAAGACGGGGGAAATGGTGCTCCTGCACAGCCAAGACGCAGAGCAGCTCTCAGCAGTGGAGGAACCCTGCCAGAGGAAGACAAACGGCAAGGAGAGTTATCAAGTAAAAGGCTCTACATGTGTGCCCTCTCTGCTTTTCCTCTTGCCCATGTTGCTTCCACACTGCCAATCCCCCATTTTAAAAGCAATGCAGCCAAATGTTGATCAACAAACCAGTGCAAGGGGATGAGGCAGGCAGGCAGGCATGGATGGATGGAGAGAACACAACCCATTTCACTGCACGTGGGAAGTCTGCCTTGATGAGCTTCACTGTTGGCTCTTGTTTCCAAAAGGGGTTCTTGGTTACTCTTCTGGTTTCACCAACCAT
>NW_009260026.1:2515177-2520226 GCF_000687185.1 Egretta garzetta | reverse complement strand
AAAAGGCAGGAGAAATGACACATCTGCAGTGTGGGAAGTATTTTGCAGCAGTGTAGATGACTAACAGAGGATATGAAGCCCCGAGAAACCAATCCCACCATTGTTTCATGTTTTCATTTGGGCAAGGGTAAATAAAAATCTTTCTTGGAAGTCAAACAATAGAACGAATTAGAAAGAAAAGCAGCCGAGCCAGCATTACCCCTTCATCCTGCATCTTTGCTGAGGTGAGAAATATTACAAGGACTCAAGCTACCCGGAATGGCATAATGCAATTTTCTGCGCCAGCAAGAACCCTGAGCTGAGGGATTACTCTGAACCCAGGCCCAGATCCTGCTTCCACACAAGCAAAGAGACATAAAACGTTCCCCCACCCATGTTTAAGGAATTGTTTTCATTGTAACTACACTCACACCATCTGTCTGAGTTGCCTAAACAGTACCATGTGTGCAGTTTGCGCTACCCTCTCTGTACAGATATTTACATACTCTTGCACAATACACTTGCTGAAAGATGGATGAAAAGAAAACATAATCCCGCTGAGGCAGCTGCAGGGAAAAATTAGAGAGAGGCGTTTGGACTTGGCATGACTTGGGATGTTCAGCAAATCATTAAAACATTCTCATCAGCAGCTCACAAACACATCCATGTATGCTGGGGAAGGTAGGAACCTGGGAAACAACATTCCCGCTTCCCTCACTCCTCCTAAAATTTACATTTCTGTTGTTATCAACTAAAAGTTTAAGTCCTGCAAGAGTTCACTAAAAGGTGGTTGGGCTCTTCATTACATGCAACTTTGACTTGAGAAAATTTTAGTCAACTTCTGATATTGGCATTGAAAGAAACATCACTGTAAATAACTATTTTTTGTATGTGGTGTCTTTCCAAAGTAAGGTTTGTGAGCGCTTCACTCCTTTCATGAAGTTTCTTCTTCTACCTCACATTTTGGGGGAATATCAGGGAAGAGAGTTCCTTGCAGCGATACAGCAGGCCACCAGCAAAACCAGAAACAAAATCCAATCGCAGTCCAGTCCTCTGCTCATCAGGACACAACATAAGCAACACTTTACAGTTTCAACAGAATTTCCTCTTTGGGTTTCAGATTTACTTGAATGAAAAGCTTCAGAACCAAGCTGCAGGGAGGCACCCCCAATCACCCAACCAATTCTATATTTGACAAACGTTTAGCCAAAGGTCCTGGAATATGATACAACTTGCAAAACAGGACAGTTTTACAAAGATATGATGAGATTTAAAAAAAAAAAAGTTTAATTAAAGACATATCATAGAATCCTAGAATAATTTGGTTGGAAAAGATCATTAAGATCATTGAGCCCAACTATACCTGTCCACTACTAAACCATGTCTCTAAGCACCTCGTCTACCCATAAAGAATACCTGCCAGGGTGGTGACTCCACCACTTCCCTGGGTAGCCCATTCCAGTACCTGATAATGCTTTCAGTGAAGAAATTTTTCCTAATATCCAATCTAAACGTTCCTCGCACATCTTAAGACCACTTCCTCTCGTCCTATCACTTGTTACTTGGGAGAAGAGATCAACACCCACCTCACTACAACCTCCTTTCAGGTAGTTGTAGAGAATGATAAAGTCTCCCCTCAGCCTCCTCTTCTCCAGACTAAACAACCCGAGTTCCCTCAGCCGCTCCTCATAAGCCTTGTGCTCCAGATCCCTCACCAGCTTCATTGCCCTTCTCTGGATGCTCTCCAGCACCTCAAGGCCATTCTTGTAGTGAGGGGCCCAAAACTGAACCCAGTATTCAAGGTGCGGCCTCACCAATGCCGAGTACAGGGGAAGGCTGACTTCTGTGCTCCCGCTGGCCACACTGTTTCTGATACAAGCCGGGATGCCGTCGGCCTTCTTGGCCACCTGGGCACGCTTCTGGCTCATATTCAGCCAGCTGTTGACCAGTACCCTCAGATCCCTCTCTGCCAAGCCACTCTTCCCCAGGCCTGTAGTGTTGCATGGGATTGTTGTGACCCAAGTGCAGGACCCTGCACTTAGCCTTGTTGAACCTCATACAATTGGCCTCAGCCCATCGATCCAGCCTGTCCAGGTCCCTCTGTAGAGTCTTCGTATCTTCCAGCAGATCAACAGTTCCACCCTGCTTAGTGTCATCTGCAAACTTGCTGAGGGTACACTCAATCCCCTTGTCCAGGTTGTTGATAAAGATGCTAAACAGAACTGGGCAAAACACTGAGTGCTGGGGAACACCACTTGTGACTGGCCTCCAACTGGATTTAACTCCATTCACCATATGACATAGAGGGATTATTATACTTTGAGGAAGAAAGTCAATGTTGCACTGACAATTTTTCAGAGGTAAATAGAAAGTGAGTAAATTATTGTCGTTCTAAAAAAAGAATATATTCACTTTTGCATATAATTTTGGAACGACAGGGAACTAGACAATTAGGCTGGTGGCAAACTGGTTTGAGAATAAGCCAGATCTTTGTGCCTGACAGTCACCTGGCTCTCACACCAAAAAAAGATGGAAACCTTATAAAAATAATCAGGAAATATTACAAAATCAGCACTCTTCACATTCCTAGTTGCTTTTAAGCCAGTTTTCTCTCTTTGCTTTGAACCCAGAAAAGAAATTAATCCCACAAACAATTCTGAAAACCTCCAAACTTTCAGCTGAGCATTTAAGCATGCGGTTCTGCGACAGTTTGTTCTGCGTGCATATGCAGTCTGTCCATGTTCTTGCACTTTTTCAACACCCCGTACTCCATGTTTCGCGTGCTCCAGCCTATGGAGTAATATAAACTTAAACAAAACAACCAACCTTGCGGTAAACAGTAAACTCTCTCCCTAGTTATGCAGAAGATTACAAAATTTTGCCTGAAAATTTTCTAAGCCTGCTGTCAGATGTCTAAACGTTTAAGTGTCCTCTGAAAAGGTCCTTCAACAGGCCAAATGCACAGTGAAGGGCCCTGAAATAAGATCAAGGTGCAGACAGACCAGCAATGAAAAAACACAATTTGTACTTAAGCAAAACCCACACAACTGGCATGGAAAGACAAAGAGGGTGACAGTAAGCACCATCCACCCCTTCCTAGGGCTGAGGTTTTGTGTTTCTACACTCTCAGACCTAAGAGAAATTAATGACAAACTTTTTTCTGGGTTGTGACTAATCATTTCCAATGAAAGGAGATATTGGCCAGTCTTGTCTAAACAAACCAGATGAGGCATGTTTAGGAAAGGTGTTAGCTAACGTTTTAAACACCACTTAGCACCTACTTTAGGTAAACGCTTTAGCTAAAGCAGTTGGTAAACACTGGCCACTTTCCTAGTCTGGACAGTGGCAGAAGCAGCTGCTTTGTCCAGATTTTTACTCTGGTGGTTCATACTAACAGCTATTTTGCTTTAAACAATTCCTCAAATGGAATAGGCTATGATGTGCATGAGGAATTTTTTCCTCAAGTGTCACAGGGCTAGAGTACAGTGTCAGTGGGAACATCCACGCCATTCCCCTCCCCACAACCTACCCAGAAGCAATGGTATAAGGCTGCTACAGAGGTGGGGTGCAACAAGTCCATCCTCTAAGACAAAGCAAGGCTTGTAAATTGAGGTAGTATGTTTTATTAAACTGACAGCAGAAAAAGCAGCTTTCAGACACTCAAAGTGTTGTTCTTCATGTCTTCTGTCTGTGCCCTTGGACCATCCCACCTCCAGCAAAATTCCTTCCTCTAATGAGGAAATTAATTGCCCTACTGGTGCCTGTTTCTTACCATTGTCCAGATGGCCACCCAGAAGCACTACCAAGACTGCATCAAGACTTTTGGTATCTACAGTTTTCAGTACCTACATTTAAATAAAATAAATCTGAAACTCTTGACGATTTCTTCAAAGGAGACTCGCTTACAATGGGGCTAACTTTGGTTTCAAAACTGCAGGAAATTACAATAGAGGTAATTGTTTTAGATGTAATTCTGATTTACTGAGAAGAACCCTCTGAGGGTTCAGAAGGGGAAGATGACTGATCCTGATGTTATCCTCGGAGTGTGGGGGGAAACGATAAAAGCAACAGAATGAGGATGATGGATTTAAAAAGGCTTCAGTAAATTCAGGGAACCAGCTGGTTGGGCTCCTGGAACAGAAACTTCAGCATTTTTTTGCTTCCAGAGGCAAAGGCTGGAAGTAGGACAGTAGACGAGAAGGCATTAGCTATCGAAAAATCAGAAGTTTTGAAAATCCAACACAGAAATAACTTCTTATGGCAAAGAATAAATGTAAAATAACAGCAAAGCTCTCCTGTGTCAAAGTCCGAACCTATGTCACAAGAAGAGCATCACAAGTACCAAGGGACATGAAAGATGAAAAGAGAATATTCTATAAATATATCAGAAGGAAGGTACAGCCCTATTGCTTAATAAGGAAGGAGAGAAAATAATTAATGACTGAGAGAGACTAAAGTAATCTACACTTTCATTGCTCCATGTTTTCACAAAAAAACAGTTAGTTATGACCAGAAACATCACACCATTCTAAAACTGAGTCAAAACCAGACTAGGATAAGGAAAGAAGCAGCTAAAAAATGTAAGACAGGTTAAATGTAGCAAAGCCTGCAGTTCCAGTGAAATCCAGTATCAAATTAAATCAAAAAATCACAAACCTTTGAACCAGTGCCAATCATCTTCAAGAATCTTGTGTGTACATTAAAGACTCAGCAAAGTGGGAAAGTAAAATGTTGCAATTCTCTCTAGAAAATGAAGGCACTGGGGAACAATTACTAAAAGTAGAGGATGAAAGATCTGGATTAGTTTAGTTTAGGAAAAAGGAAAATGAGAGGAGTGCAGTAACTCTTGATATATGTTACAGCTATTTAAAGACGACAGCAATTAATTGTTCATCACATTTACAGAGTAGAAGACAAGTAGTGGGGTCCATTTGCAGAAGAGGAGGTTTATTTAGGTTGGACCCTAGAGAATTTTAGGTGACACCCTAGGGATGGGAACATGTCCCAGGAATACTTGTGGAACTGCCCTCACTAAAGATGCCCATGAATAAGAAAACAGCTATCAGGAAT
>NW_009260026.1:2478406-2513840 GCF_000687185.1 Egretta garzetta | reverse complement strand
GAATGCCTTGGCATATTCAGCTCCTTCACAGAAAAAGGGAAGGAGTCATTAAAAATGAAGCTACATAGTTTCTTGAAGTCCCTTCCAGGGGTACCTCGCATTTCTGTGATTCCCTAGGGCTTCAGGAACAAACCCAAGGTGATATTGGGCCGGAAGGATAAAAGAACAAACCAGCAAAAAGCAAAGCCCACCTCTAGGTTGCTGCTAGTCTCTCAACTTCTGGTTCTTTCACAAAAGCTGAAATGAATTTGCAGAAGGATTCAGAAGAATATGCTTTTTTTGGACAATGATTCAAACCTGAAGCTGTGCTGTAGGTGCTTTGAATTGCCCCCAGAAAAGCCTCCCACTTGGCTCATTAGGCTGAGAAAACAGCCTTCACAGCTAAAGCAACCCCCCTGAATACTACTCTTGGCTCTTGATAACAGCGACACATCTTAGAACAATGTTAACTACTTCACTTGAAAAACAAGCAAAATCCTGCTTGCAATGCAGGATAATATATGCGACCCATATTAGACATGGGCTGCATACATGAAACCAAAGTGCTCTTTCTCTAAGCTGTCAGCAGCTGACAGACCCTTGCATTTAATCAACTACTGGAGCTGGGGAAAGGTTTCCTTTGCCTGAGCATCACTGAAGTTAACGTGCACTACTGTGAAGAAGAAAATTTGCACAATGATTGCTACCAGCAGTTTCTGTGCCATAGCTGGGGCAGCCTTCAGAACAACTGAACAGAAATTCATTTTGGCACTGAGAGGGATGACTTGCAAAATATGCTCCAAGATAGCCTTTGATCATTCACTGCATGCCTTGGCTATCAAGGATTCTCATAGTCCGTCCTCCACTTGCAGAACAGCTCTTGTAGTTGATAACCACGGAAGCAAGGACTGCCTTGTAACACTCACACACTAAGAGCAGAGGTGGGCAAAATTAACCATGCAGCTTGTAAGGTGCAGTGCTAACACATGGTGATTCACCACAGAATAACTCAATTTATAGAGAATTTTTAAAAAAGGGAGAGAGGAACATGGATGCTTTGTCAGTTTGGATATAACTAGGGACAAATGGAATAGAAATCAAGGCAAACAGGGTAGATGCAACAACTTAACCCACAGAAATAAAGTACTGCACATCAGATAACCATGAGTGTGCTTGTCACATTATCTGAAGTTTCTACAGGCCTCTCAGTATATCCTTGCCCTGAGGTAAACTTGCACCCACCTACAGAAATACAGCTAGGAAATCAGAAAAGTCTTTACTTAAATTTGGCTCTTAAAATTTAGTAGGCATGTTGTTGAAAAGCTAATGTCCTTTTAGCTTTTAACAGTATGATATTCTCAGAGGAGGCAGATAATGCAATGAAACAGGAAAGGCTATCTGGACTCAGATGTGCTGTTTATTATTATCAGCCAGACAACAAAATTTACTGACATACTCTTTTGTGGATGGACCCTAAAGTGACTATTTTTTTTCCCCTTCCCAAAATAAGAATGTCACCACAGTGAAGAAAAATTCTTCTCTTGCTTTGTGTGCTATAAAAAAAGACAAGTTTTTGCAGGGGCAGGTTCCTATAACAGGAGGAGGTGCATCTATGTTAGAGATTGTACCTTATACTATTACAGTAAAATTACCTGCAACAAGCAAGGCTTCTTGTAGCTGAGTAAAGAACGACACTGCTTACACCACCAGCTCCTGCCTGCACTACTTGTAGAAGTCAGGGATCATCTTTGCTCTGCCCAGAACTAGTAAACATTTCTAATAATAGCTAAAAAAGCCCCTAGTATGGGGCGGAAAAAGTCTTTGTCTGCTGTAAATGTTATACTAGTTATGCACATTAAAGTGTTGGAGAAACACGATCTAGTGATATGGTGAAACTGGCTTAGCAAGAACTGTTGCAAGATTGCAAGGCTGATACAAAGGTATTTTTGAGCGAGCAATTGAAACCAGTCCTCCAATAGCTAGTTTGCTGCTTGTGAAATTAATAAGGCATAGAAACAAAAAATCTTTTGGGAAATTTAATTTCAAATTGCTAATGTGGAAAGAAGAACACACTCCAGACGACTGAGGCTTTGGTGATTTAATGCTAACCATGTATTGTAAATACTCTTCTATGAAGCCACACAGCTACAACAGTGTGGTGAATACTGACTGTGTGCCAAGTTTGACATGTTTGGTTTGTATGCAGATAGAACATCAAGCCTCGAGTAAATCTGCTTTGTGTTCCCTTTCTTCTGACTATTCTTACTGTGAAACACAATGAACTGAAACAAAAATTTAATTATAGGCTGACTTGCGATCTGTATCTCATTTTAGATCACTTAAGCTGCATCCCTGGGTTTTTACTATGCTACTCCACAGCTATTACAAATGCAACAGATGCCCAGTATACTTCCATTCCCATCAGCGGCTCTGCGTATTCCTATAGTTGTCCTGAAACACAAATGCTTCAAAAAGCTTCCTGAGGAAGCTCTCTGGTATGTGATTTGGTTAAAAGGAAAAATGGGAATTATAAGCATATACCTTACAAAACAGCATAAGAGAAACCTTAAATTAATCCACGCAGCAAACTGCACACCTCTGTCAAAGGAGAGAACCAAAACCCAGCAAGGAGCCCAGCTCCTACAATAGCCATTTACGGTGGCTCATACACAGCTACACCATTATTTTATCTGTAGTATAATATTATCTTGAAGAAGCACCTACCAAGAATTGTGCTCACACTATAGTTGCCTGAACTAGCAAATTTTCACAATTCTCCCACAATGTACAAAGTCCAACTGCAGATATTCTGGGGGGACACTAGGCATTAAAGAAAGAAGCCCTACCCATGAAATGCAGTTCAATTCAGTGGGAAATGATGACCTACCTTCAGGCTCTTCCATATTCTAAAATCTGTGCTAAAAATCCCTCAGGAGGAGAAGCTGATAAATGCTTTTGTATACCTTAGGCTGGGACTCCACAAACATCATTGTGGGATCCAGTGAGGCCATCCCTCAGAATCTAGAAAGTTTTCCAGTGTAAAGTTAGTCTACATCACCTTTCCTTCAACAGGCAGCACACAGTACATGGATCATACCAGCATCACCATGGTGGCTTTGATACTAGAGCATTAGAAGACTTAAAGCAGATTTACTCTACAATCAACCACGATCTCTGAAAAAGTTGAATTTGTAACAAAACTTTTATAAATGCTTGCTGTCATCAAATGACTTCCAAGTAGCCTACACATCTCTAATCTCAGTCCTAAAAAGTTTAGGTCAATATAATTCCTATTTTACAGCTGCATATAAAAACACATACCCCAGTGAAGAGTTCAACATAACTTCCCCAAATCTGTCAGTTTTGAGTGCTGTATCTTAACCTTCAAGTCATGCCACTGGGAGATGCAGATACTCACTAATTGTTAAGATTCAGTAGTAACAGTTATTTTGTGTTTCCAAAATACATGATTTTTTTCTGAAAGCTTTCTGTGCATTCCCCAACATCAGGAAAAAAATCAGAACTGAGGCTACAAACAAAATCTAGATGAAGATATTTTATGTGCTTCATTCACAAGACATATTGCTTATTTTTGCAAAAAAACCACTTAAGCTGAAGAAGAGACAGTCCTCTGGCTAACACAGTACATAGCAATGCATTAGCAGAGTATTCTCTTCCCTTAAGTTTGAAAAAGTTGATTTCACTAGCAGTGCTGCTCACAGATAGCCCTCCATCACTTTGGTCTCAAACAATTGCCAGATCTTTGCAATTTGGAGAGAATTTGGTGGAAAACAGCTGCTAAAAGTTGCTGAAACCGGCAGTTAAAAACACCTCCTACAAACTCAGCTTCCTCCTACTGCACCCTCTCCTGGAAGCCACACCACTTGTCCTCAGGCTAGCAGGGTGCTCTCCCATGGTGACACTTGGCTGAGACATCCCATGTCCTCACGCAGAGCAAGGGAGCGTTACTTCTGGAAAAAGAGCTGCACCAAAGTGGCTTTGCAATGCTCAAAGCAAGCTGCTGAGAGCCTCAGGACAAAACTGCGGTCCGTCTCATAACTTTATTCTGTTTCTGCACCACTACAGCATTTTCAGGACACATCCGCCTTCCCCAGAGGATGCATCTGCACATAGACCGACAGGGACAAACTCTCACGGTGCCAAGGGAGCCACAGGCAACACAACAAATGACAACTTTGCTTTCAGCTTTCCAGGAACACACAAGGGAGATTTATGCTTGCTCTGCTAGAAGTCGTGTCGCAAACAGGGCTTTCATGCGACTGTCTCATGTCCCAGGGAAAAATACTTTACCTTCTAGCAGATGTCATGGGAACAGATTAAGAGTAAGGATACCACCGTGCTCCTCCAATGCTCAGCAGAAGTTAGCTGCAAAGAAGCCTTGTGCACCTGGGTTACTGCAATACCCTCACCCTATTGCCAGCAGGTAACTGGGTGGTGAGGTGACACAGGGACCTCACTGCATGAGCTAGGATTTGTGTTTCCCACCTCAAAGGCTCTGGTTGTGCGAATTAAACTGTGACTGGAAAGATGTGCACTGTAAGGTCCTGAGGTGGCTGATCAGGACCCCTAAGCCCACTTAACACCATCTCCTTCCTCTCATGAGGCCATGCCTCGCGTGAGGTAAGCGCCAAAGCCTGATTTTCAGTAAACTCAGCTCCTTAAAAGCTCTGCATAAAATAATAGCGCACACAAGCACAGCTACTCAGTACACGTGAGCTGAAACGGAAAGAGAGACAGCCAAACATCTGTATGCAAGGAGGAGTTGATCTACACAACATAATCCCCTGCCTGCTTCTCTTACTGTGGTACCCTCATTCCTCTGCCTCCCGGCAAGGAAGGACCTGCCGGGCCTGGCTTGCAGCAATGGCCACTGGGCCACCACCCACCTTCAGACTGGGCAGCCAGCTACTGCTTCTGGTCCCGAGTTATGCCTACCTCGGATGAATTTGGGTCGCCTTCCTCTACCCAGATGCTGCTTTATACAACTTCTGGGAGCCTCGTAACCTCTGAGACCTCTTCTGTGTTGTCAAATGTGGTGGAAAACCAGCGGCCTAGTTTAAATCTGTCCTGGTGAGGCATCGGGTGAGGGATCAGGGTGAACGCACAGACAGTGCAATCACACAGCCTCATTTCCTTCCAGGCTAAAAATCCCAAATATAAACAGAAGAACCTGTCAAAGACTTTCCTGGTTTCCAAGATGCACTTCAAGGAGGGTGCTGGGTGTGAGGAGGAGCACCAGGAGCTGGCCTAGTTCCTCTCCCCATCCCACACACAGGGCTATGGCCAAAGGTAAGCACATCTCCCCCCTCACCAGCAATACAGGGATGTGGCCCCCTTGGCCTGCCCCAAAACAGAGGGGGCTGGGTCCCAGAGCAGACTGCACATTAGACAGAAAACAAGCAGACCACAGGGGAGGGAGCTGACCAGGCCCCTCCTGAGGTACAAAATCACTTTCCTTCACATCTAAAAAACCCCAATGTGCTCTCCAAACAGACAGGGTTGGGGTTTTTTTCCTACCTATAAATAATCCACTTCACCTTTCTAAAAGTGAAATTCAGAACAAAACCCAGTAGTACCCCATGATCCAGTAGGTGCAGAGGGGCTTTCCCATTTTGCTTTCCCTGGCCCTCCGGGGTCACCCTCTGCAGGGTCGCCTCCCCCTTGCACTTGTCTGCTCTCAGCAGAAAAAGGTAAGAAGAAACCCCCAGGGCAGTCCCAACCACCAGCACCGCTGCACCCGCGTTCCAGACGGGACTGTGTAGAAGGCACAACGACCATTTGTTTCTAGTAGTACACAAACGTGCTAGAAAAAACTCAAAAGTAACACAGGGTGAAGCTCCAGGGGTTCACAGACTATTTACAGAAATACAGCCATGCTAGCAGGGCTTCATTTGCTGTTTAAGCATACGCAATCTCACATCCCCAAACTGTAAGCCTACACATCCACGCCTAGGATTGAAGCAACCGACCGTTACTCACTTTCACACCGTGATGCAGTCACATTTCATCCCATTAACTTTCACCTTCGGTGCCCAACAGTGCTGCCCTGGTGACACTTTTCTACGTGTTGAATTACAATAATACACAGGAACATGTGTAAGTAGGTGGACCCAGAGTAGCAGCTAATCATCTTTGGATCTAATGCAACCTCCTTCACAGTTGAAGGATTTTCTGAAGCCTCTCTTAAGGACTCTCTCCCATATTGTATTCAGGAGAGCATATCCACTTCTTAATGCTGATGTTATCAGAGTCTTTCTTCTTCCTAATATGAGGAAACATGAAGAGTTGTGAATCTAGCCTGGACCAGAAAAGCAGATATTAAAGCATGCTCAGTGCTTCCATAAGCATGACTGGGAGCGTATTTCATCTTATTTTTTGCAATAGTAGCATTTTTCTCTACTTTCTAATTTACTTTGACTCAGAGGAAATACGTGACGGTCAGCATGCAAAACTAAATCTTGGCCTAGCAATCAGAGACAAAGCAGTCAACAAAAGCTGAAGATTTTCTTTCATCTTTTGTTTTTTGTTCTAAGAAATGCATATCTACTCCCGAGTTTTAGATTGGGAAGCTTTTGATCTTGCAGTGTAATGGAAAGGAAACCTCTGCTTGAAGTTTGCAGCTAATGCTCTGTTTGCAGAGGGCAAACTTTCCCAGTGACCCCTTATCTGAGCAGGCGCAGGATTAGGAGGACCCATCTTTGACAGCAATTTGTAGCTGTGGCCTGGTACATGTGTATCGTTACCTGCACTGACCTGGTGCACCACAGTGCAATATGCTTCTAGTAAGTGGCCACATTCCTTTTCAGAGGTGGGTGAAATGATTAATCTTCTATATATAGACCTGTTAGAAGTACAAAATTATGCTGATTTTTTTCCTTGCAGTTGTTCTCAACATTCCATTTCACATTATTATGATTCTGAAAGGGTATGGTGAATATTTAGCAGGCTAAAATACCAACTAGTTGTGCCATCCCTCATAAATGTAGGTTTTGAGTTTCTCATCTTTACTGTAAAATTTTGGTGATTCAGAAATAATCTAACAAGAGCATTCCTAGACAAACTATTTCCTCTACCTGTTTGTCAAGTCCAGTTTAGCTGTTCAAGGGTTACAGGATTTTTAAAAAATCCACCTATGTTTATATACAGTAATACATTAGAATATAATGGAATACAGTCAACAATTTAAATCTCTTTTGTATATTCTTCACTTGTCTGTAAGCCATCTGCAGCTGGGAAGTTTCATTGTTAGAGGTCCATTAACGAGATCAATACAAGTTATATACACAAGGGATTAGCTGGCTCATATGCTATTGAAAAACTCTTGGGTTCAGCAAACTGTTTTGGTTCTCACGTGCAGTTATGCCTAACTATGCCCCTCCTTTCCTCCTTTCGCAATCCAAAACCTGGAAATGAAAGCATTCCCATTTTTCCCCAGCATCAACTTTCACACACAAGAAAATCATACAGTAAATAGATTCAGAGATTCTAAATTTATCTTCAGTGGATGCTCTGGGAACGACGAGGGGTAGGTAAAAGGGAAGGCTCTCTGCCACATATTTTCTCTCCTGTATTTAACAACTGACTTTTCCTCTGTTTCCCTTTGTGGCTCGTCTCAAGTTTAGTTACGCATTTATCAGTTTTAGTTCTGGTTCCTGAGCAAGCCCAGCTGCAGTCACTGTCACCTCCTATCAACAGCATTTAATGGCTCTCTCGTACCCTCCACTCCTACCCAAGAAGTCATAACTTTTATTTCTGTAAAATAATGGGGGCAGGTGAAAAAATAAATTGATGGATAGCAACAATAATTTTAAAGACACTCCCTCCACTTTCATCCCCTAGTGTAAAGAAAAAGAAGGATAATAAACACAGAGCTGCAGAGCACAAGAGTCTGGTTGTTTCTCTAGGGAAGAAAAACCACCAAAAATGTGTGCATTTGCCATGGAAGAAAGACTGCCTTTCTGGTTGTGTCCGAGCTCACATGATGGATACAAGTTGACATAACAGTGCAGTTATTTATCACACAGATGTTTAAAGATACCTCTTAATAAAAAATGATAATCACACACAGGGCCACAAATCCACCAGACCATGAAAGCTAATATTTAGACAACACTAAATACCTAATGGCCGTGCAAGCCTCCGAGGAACCAAATTTGGTTACTGCTTTAGTACTTGGAAAGCCAGCGCTTTAGAGAAAATAGATTATTTGGATTTTTTACCCAGCTATTCAGCCTTTACATTTTCCATCAAACACTCAGTCACAGCACTCAAGTTTTCCATTTTCAGAAATACTGTGCTTTCAGCACTTCAGATGCCAGTAAAATGGATTTTCACCTTTGCATTTAGTTTTGTGTTGGTTTATATTTAAGACCAATACAGAAACTGGAAACAGAAAGGCAGCAATGAACAATGCAGCCCTTGAGCATGGTCTGCCAGCATGCCAGGAGGTAAGGAAAGAGCTGAAGGAGAGAAGGGTCCCCTGCTGCACCCCTTGTCCTGCTGAGTACCCGCTTCTCCTGCCCCAGTGGCATCTGCTGCCTTGCCTTTGTGAGGGACAGCATGAAGAAGCTTCCATCCACTTTTCATCTGTTTATTTAAGGAATTTATGTGGCCATACTATGGTCCTGTATGTGCCACATAAGCTTTGATTTATTTTTTTTTAATTCATCGCTAACTGTAATTTTTATCACTGAGGTGGAAAAGCGTTACTGAGCCAGAGTTTTCCTCTCTGATGAGTTTCTGAATGGGTACAGACGTGCTAGCACAGTTCAGGGCTACATAAGAAGTCCTGGGCTAGGCTGGGTACTGGGAAAAATGTAAACAGATGAGCGTGGCTCTTTGCTTGAGCAAATGTCTAATTTCCTCCTTACCACTTTGTACAGCAATGGCAAAACCTGAGTTTGAAGAAGTTGCAATTTACTTGAAGGCGGCAGCAACTGAGGCAAAAATCCTTCGGATAAATTATTTGCTCATTTGCACCCATTATGCAAGGATAAACACTATAAACAGCAGAAAAGAAGAAAGCTGCTTTGGGATGCTGGGAAATACAGTGCCAGTAAGTGCAACTGGCTGTACACGGATAAAATCCACTGAGTTTGTGCGTACACAGTTACGTGATCTAAATTACCCGTTATTACTCAGTAAAGAGATCTTGGAATCACAACATAGAGTTCTCTGAGAGCATCAAGTTGAACGCTTGGGGATGGTAAAAGGGAAAATCAATGTCAGGGATGGTTACAAAAGAAACAGAGAACATAATCTCTGCTTATAAACCGAAGTTTTGCCCACATCTTCAATACTACGCACAGTTCTAAAATGGATTTGGGATAATTACAAGAAGATGGGGAGAAGGAAGACATAAATAGCAGAGGTACAAAGCAGCTTTACAAGAAGAGATTATCCAGAGGAGGACTTTTCAGCCTGCAAGAGAGAACATTGTGGAGAAGAATATGATTATGGTCTAGTATCATGAATAGCATAGAGAGAGTGAGTGGGAACAACTGTTCCAATGATGTAAGAAATGGGGGGCACCAAATGAAATGCTCAGACATCTAGCTTAAAACAAGAGGGGGCAATTTTATTTTTTTTATTATACACTACATAATTAAGTTGTGGAACTCATTGCCACAGGATGTCTTGAAAGCCAAAAGCATAAATGGATTAAAAGAAAAGCAATTAGAGAAATTCATGGAAGAAAGTTCCATCAAGGGCTATTAAATACAATGATGCAGATACAACCTTTGGCTCAAGTAGTACCCAAATGGATGACTGCCAGAGCTGGGAAGGAATACTACTGCTGCTGCTCTACACCAGCTGCTAGCAGATGCTTTGGGAAAAGAGAGTGAAGGACTGAGCTATGGTCTGAGTCAGGATGTTGGATTAGATGGGTCTTTTCTCCGGCCCAGCACAGCTGAAATGGACTAATTTGTCTTTCACAATCTGATGCTTATTAATATCCAAATTTAGTTCCTTCCCTATAATAAGAGGGGGTGACCAGAAATTACTAGAAATATTACAAACGGCTATTATTTAAAGTAAAGCAATTACCTATACTTCATACTTTTGGATTGCCTTTAATCAGGAATTGCTACATGATTTAAAAGCCACTCAGCTAAACTTACTGCTGCTTGAAAGTTTGCGACAAAAGCTTTACATGACACTACGACAGTGCTTCTAGGTTTAAATGCACAAGAAAAGTATCTGGTTAAATGTACAACAGTTATTGCTTGGAGGGAGAGAGATGTATAAAAGCAATGAAAGGCCCCATCTTCTCTCACATTTATCAGTATAAACTAAATCAACTGCAGTGCCGTAGAAGGGCAGGATCACCTCATAAAAGCCATTAAAGACATATTAGATTGTTTCAACAATACTAACTAACGTTTCCATTCTTGCAGGTTTCTCTAAGGGCAGTGTAAAGTTGCAGAAAAATCAATTAGTGAAATAATACCTAGTCAATAATTCAGGGCCATGCAGAAACATACATACACCAGGCCGCACAAATCACTGTCAACTTTTTGAGTTGTTCTTCTGTTTCTGCTTTAATATTGCCCTAGCATAGTTTTAGCATACTGAGTTATTCAGCTGGTTAAGGAACAAAATGAAGCAATTTCATCAAAGTGAGATCTGTTCCTCCTCTGCATTTTCAAAAAACAGGAAAGATGAGATTAAGGTAGGTGGACAGTTTTGAAGTAAGAGTGTTTTGCACTAAACCTTTTACAACTTTGGAAGAGTTCTCAGTTTTTGAAAAGTATCCACTCCACTTCTTTCAGACAGTCCTCCCAAGACAGGCTGGGGAGAGCCTTGTTCTGACATATTCCACAAAACATTTGTGGGGGAAAAATACATACAAAACAAAGCAAAATGTGACATCACCATGAAAGCACAGCTCTTAAATTTGAGATTCACATTCAAAAGAATTAACATGGTTGGTTTCTAAAGCAAGTCCCTAAAACAAGCTGTAATAAATGAGACAGATGAACTCAAAATTGATCTCAACTGATGTAACACTGAAAGATCTCACAATCTAAATGTGGTCTCAGCAAAGTGACAGAGGGAGGTGAAGGCAGAAGGGAAACGGATGCTACAGTGAACATACCCACAAGGTAACATCTTCATTGGCAAAGATACCAGAGGAATCCTTGCAAAGCAGACGTTCCTCACTGAGATTGCATTGCAGGTGTTCACTTCTCATTGATGTCATTCCACTTCCTTACAGTTTTAACAGGAGAGTGTATTCATCTTCACTCCCCATCCTAAATTGCTGCACAGCAAGCTGCAGCTCAGCACTCTGAAATGGCTGTCAGATCCCACCACACATAGCACAGTGTTTTGGTGGTGGGAAAGGAATGATTTTGGGATGTGTAATCAGCACATTGCCTCCAATGAGAGGGAGGATGACAACCAAGTGCTAGAAATGAACAACCATTTTAACTGAAAATGGATAATCCTGACAAAAGGGACGAGAATCCCTTTTCCCTGGGCCAGGTGAGTGCCCTCTATGTTGTGTGACAGAATAACTCTCCTTTGCCCACTCCATGTCTCCATTCTCGTTTCTGTGAAGTGACACTCTCCAGCAGAAACATGGAAATATTTCCTACCACCCTGTTTCCTGCTTCGAGATGACTTCACCTCTACTGTGGCTGAGAAAGCCATGCACAACTGCTCTATTAGTAGGTTCTTCACATAAAAGGGGCAGCTTAACCCCAGCTCCACATTCTCTGGTTCTTCCACCTGGAGCTTAAGGTCTGTGAAGGGATGGTTGCACACACCACTCCTTCGAGAGGGCTTGAAGCTGTAGATCTTGAACACAAAGAGGAGTGTGTGGGCAGCCAGTTCCCAGTCTCCAGAAGAAGGATGCTACTCAGACACACCACTATCCACAGCTTTTCACAGGAGGTAGATGTCCCACACTCAGCATGACGATGGTGTAGAGCTCATTTCTCAGAAGCCTCACTTCCCAAAGTTGCATGCAGAGGAGAATGGGAGCCAAATATCTAAGTCTTAATTCCTCTGTGGGCCGAGGTCCTGAAACATTAGGTGCACATAGTGCGAAATATTTTATGGCATCTGATAAAACAGGATAATTGATTACTCTACTCATTAAAATATTGAAAGCACAATACTAAAGCAGATAAAGGTCATGGCGCAAAATTCCCAAGCCCAAACAAGATATTGGTTGAGTTGTTACTTCGTAGTGGAAGCAAACAATCAGAAACATACAAGCTGCACGCCCTACAGCTGCACTGTAAATACGGTTCTGTTGCTAAAACCCCAAAGCCCACAAACCATCATGCTGTTTCCAGCAGCAGCAGCACCTTCACAACTAGGAGACACCAAGTCATCTTTCCTCCTCCTCATGCTGAAAAATCCCTGCATGCAGATCAATATGATTCAAACATAATGAGCACCTAATGTTGGATGAAAAAGTTGTAGTAAGGGACCATAGGAAAGGCACACCTTCAGCTTCCACTCCAGCTCTGGGTAAAACAGCTTTCAGTTCCCATGGGAACACATCTTCCCGCAGTACCATAATCTCCCATCTACCATGATAAATGCAATCCAGCATCCTGAAACAACTCCTGCTTTGAGCAGTTCACCCTCTCCTCTTGCAGGGGCACACAGAAGCACGCAAGCACATGCAGGCACAGACTGACAACAGCCTGACTCTTCTGCTTTTCCCTTGGTGTGTGCAAGGCAGGCTGCCTTCTTCCACTTCAGCTTTCTCGGGCTTGAATCTTTTTTCAGGTTTGTTACAGATTAAGGTAGATTTAAGCACAAGGGATGTTTTAGTAGTTTGATTCCAATCTAATCTTTGGAATACCTGAGGCTGACTCCTTGCTTTGCCTGATACTTCCTTTCAGGTGAGTCATTTCGGCCTCTCTGTGCCTCAGCTGTGCCAAACAAACCCAGTGCTCTTCCCTTCCAAAGGAGATGGAGGGAAGCACAGCACCTCCTGGCCACAGATGGAAGCTGCCAGAGCCCATCATCCAGTTACATAAATCACTGCAGCATTTGAGGTTTGTGGGTTTTGGGGACTTTCTTTGCTTGTTTTGGCACCACTGGCATACATCTGCCTTCAGATCTTGAGCCCTCTGAAGCAACATGGCCAGAGAGGTGGGAATGATGCACGTGGAGACCTGACAGAGCTGATGAATACAGCCATGGAAAATAAGCATCACTTTGAACTACTGGATCCTTGCTGCTACTGGCTGGGATGCACGAGTATGGCAGAGCCAGAGCTATGCACAAAGCAAGGGAAGAGCTCAGGGAAAAGATTTTGTATTTTAACTGTCTGACTTTACCTTAAGGACACCCCAGCCACAGCTTCTCCAAAGGAAATCATGGGGGTTAAAATGCTAGCTAAGGAAATGCAGCCTGAAAGGCCTTTTTGCACATTCCAACCTCGTTCTTGCAAAGGAGCCTAAAACTTTCCCAGCTGACCATTATCATAAGAATATGAATTGTTTTTTGAATCTCTAGACAACTAGCGCAAATTTATGGCATTTGGGAGTAGCAACTGTCCTCTGACCATCATGTATTAGAGCACGAATCAATGAAGTGTTTAAACCCATATCACCTTCTGCTTTAAACACACATCAAGTCCTATTTGGGAACAAGCATGGTTCACCTGGAAGCTTGGAAATATGTGTTGGGGGCAGGGAGGAGAGGTTGTCCATGGCACAGTGGGTCTAGCTCGTTTAGGACTGTACCTCACACATGTGACTAAGCCAACTGGTGAGGGGCAAGAGATGGCACATCATTCCAGTTGTTCACCACAATGAAATTTTTTCATGATGCCAAATTGCAATTAGGTGCATGCACAATTCAAATTGTAAAAGAAGCAATTTCAGGGAATCCTTACAGAAAATTATTATTCAGTGTCACTAGCTGTAATGATTTACAGATTATATACATCCAGACCTACAAACACTCAAATTATTAAGCAAGAAACAGTCTGATTGTAGACAGCAAGACAGGAGCACAATGACTGAGGGAAATTACTTTATCAATAAACAGATGTCAGTATTTAGCCCCAATAGTCTATGACCCCTTTTATCTCTGGGCCTCAGAGCACTTTACCAACATTAATTAGCCTTGTGAGATAGCTCCGATAGCCATTTTATGGGCACAAAGCAATTACGCCTACTTTATGGGCACAGAGCAGTCAAATGGCACTCTCAAGGTCAAAAACCAGTTCCGGTACCCAGCCACCAAATCTGTCCAGCAACTCACTCCACTACTAATATATTTAATCCTTATTTGTTAGATCAGTTCCCATGCTTGGGTGAACCACCTGACTGAAGTTTAGATGATCTGGTATTTCCCACAGGTAGACAGCTAGGAACTGCAAAGCATTGCCCGTAGTGTAAATCTACACCAATATCCCACTGAATGGCAAATCTCAGAACTAGCATTTGAAGCCCCAGAAATCTGATTTTTCCATAACTGCAGTCAATATCAGCATTTAATGGAGGACACCTAGCACCATAATATAGATAACCATAGCATACTCATTCTCTTCCTAACCTGCAGCCACTAAGTAGCATTGAGAGACTATAACCAGTCAACACCACTACAAAAGTCAGTTTTGCATATATGATTGCCAATGCACTGTGGCTGAGAGGAGGTAGGAGAGTTACCAGAGCATGAGAAATGAGCCTTAATACAACCCTTCTACTAAAGCACGGCATAGGCACAAAGGCAAGTTCTGCTCGGTCTATCAGCTACAGACAGGTGTTTCTCTCTACTGCAGAGGCAGGCGGGAGCAGTAATCAAGACACTCAAATGTATGACATTTTCAGTTCTGTCATCAACTTGTGGTGCGACCTTTCATATCCTGCTTTGCCCTTGTGTTTGTTCCTCCATTAATAAAAACTGAAGGAACAACTCTATTAGCAAATTCAGCCTCCTCTGCTTGTCAGTTTGGGAGATCCCTGGCCATTCAGCCACTCAGTTACATATGGAGCTGCATGAATCAAAGCCTTTTCTTTTTTTGAAAAAGCTGTAACCAAATAGTCAAAAATCCTACCCAAAGATTTTTTTTTTTTCCCTTTTCGTTGAGGTTCACAAAGTGACTGCTTCATTATTATTATTATTAGCTTCAGACATCCAGATGCCTTTTTAAGATTCAGGTCAATTTAGAGGTAAAGACACCACTTCAAAACAGAAAATGCAATTTACATCTCCTCTCACGCTGTTTCTCTTCACAAACCTGAATGAATTTGTGGATGAGTCCAACAGCTCCAACTAAAAAGCTGCATTTTCATCATCCTTTTGAGCTTGAGAAGTTCACTAACCATTTCTGCCCAATTTTACCTCTCTACTCACACAGAAAATAAATCAGCATTTAATTAGGTGCATGTGACTGAAAAGCTACTATGCAGTTGCACCATGTGGAGATTAAGAGTATCTTAATGCATCACAGCTACACAAAACTTTATCAGAAACCCTTGGATTTGTAACATTTTGTAGCTGTAAATACACAAAACCCCTTCCACAAACACTGCCTGCAAGCACTGGCCAAACAACAGGATTTGGGGCACATTTGCAGGTATGCGGGGTACAGAAAGTGCTCTAAGTCATGTTGGAGGGAGGACTGGATACTAGTATAAGAACAGAGCATCTTTTTTTTCCTTGCACTTGCATCCCAGGTTACTTAAGCCAACAGGGCAGGGCTGTTCTTCGCATAGGACGGTAATCTGTTTATTTAACCTGCTTAAATTCTGCAAGTGAGTATGTATTATAACTTCTTTTCTCCTCAACAAATTTATAAATCTGTGGTCTAAATACCAGCCAGTTGCTCCCAAAGAGGAAAGTCTCAGAAAGGGGCAAGGCTTGAACACAAGATTTATACAGACATAGTGACAGCCCCTCTTGGTCAAGGGAAGCAGCTCAGGAGCTCCTGGAAGCATCAAGTTTACCAACACCCATGGAAGAGCAGCTGTGAGACCAAAGAGCTGAAGAAAGAAAGGCAAGAGGAAAACCTATTACAGTAAGCAAATATCAGTTCCTTTGGGGATGCTCCACTCTGTCCTACCCCTCCTCCCTCTCTTTTCATCCTGTGACCATCAGTGACAGTTCAGCTGAGCTGTTCAGGATGGCTCTGGCCTGGTGACACCACACCATAGGGTTCAAATACCTTCCACAAGACACCAATCTTGGACTGCCATTTCCCCCAAATTAGAGAAAGGCAGGGCAGCAGGGAGGCAAAAGGATATACAGGGTGGTGGGCACCTCCAGGATCTTCCTGCAGCCTGGTGGGTGGAGGGATTTGAGCAGATGAAAGCCATTGCCGGCTCTGCACTGTCATCTACACAGATCATGCACAAACAAGGGAACAAAAGAGATGTGTTTGTTCCAGTTCTATTAGAAACACAAAGACATTGTTTTGGTGGATAATTTGTTTGCTCAGGAAAGCTCAGCTCAATTGCAGGAGTAGCAATTGCTGTGAGGTCCTGCAGCTGATTTAGACAGATAAAGTTAGAAACCCCACATTCAAAAATGACGTTGAGCAAGACACAAAGATCACAGGCCTCATTTTTAACATCCCACAGAAGTGACCCTAGTTTGCCCGTGCAAGTACCTGACTTTTCCATGTAAGATAATGGAAATTAGAAGATGAGGCTTCCCCTTAGATTAATCAGCACAGTCACTATGCTCAGAAGCAGCCGCACCCGCAATGGATTCCCATCCTGCTTGGAAACAAGTCTTGCACCAATTCTCCCAACGTTTTGTCCACGTACAAACGGTGCACACTGGCTTGGCTTTGCCCATCTTGTGGATTAATCCTTAGCTGACACATTATGTATGCATGTTTTACATTGTTTATTTTTTATATTTCCAGACTTGCCAGATAAAAACGCATAAAATCTAGAAAAACAAGCACAAACAAGTTTTTAGAAGTATTCATTTATGAAGAAAAAGCAGTCACATCTGTGCTACGTAAGGATGCGTTGGAAGGCCAAGATACAATTATCTCATTGGTGGTTTAAATATAGCTTTCGCCAGAGAGTTCATCTTCACCCATGCTGTAAATTGGGTTAATTTTTCAGCATGCCAAGTGGCAATTTGTTCTCTTAACATGAATGGCTTTTGTAACATCAGCTGCAGCTTCACAATATTAACATCTACCCTTTAGAAGAACTCTGAAAAATGAATTATTCACCCTAACTTGAACAACTGCTTCATTCTCAAATCAAGCAAGCAGTATTAACCCCAAATTATTCTGCATTAGAGTAAGCAAGAGCTGTCTGAAACAGGGATTAAGTTAGTATTTACTCCACTGAAAAATTAAGCATCTGTTTAGACATACAAGTCTGTGGCAGGTGTTACCTACCAGAGTGAGAAGTGCTGAGCTGTGAATGCGTAAAATTTTGCAAAGGGACTGCTCAGCTAAAAAAGCATTGGCTCAGCCCACACAGGATAGAGCAAAGTATGTATTTATTTAAATGAATTGCAAAACTAGTGGCGGGGTAGTGGGAAGGTACTTCCACATACGTAACAGAAAACGACGGAGAGTATGGAGAAACTCCAGCCTGTAGCACTCAGGCAGGGTAATGGCTGCACCTGGTTGAGCAGTTTACAAGGAAAAAGATCTTTCACATCAACAAATCCCACTCACTGCAGTCACACTGCCGGACACTTCATAGTCACTAGACTGACCACAAAGGAAAAAAAAAAAACAACCCAAACCTCTCCAAATTTTGCATTTCTTTGTGGGAGAGATGAGGGAGGGAAGTGGCTGTTTTCTAGTTGCAGAAACACCTGGCATACGCTGGTGAAGGCAGCTAGTCTGCATTTCTGACAATGCAACTTTAAAACAAACTTTTTTTTATTTCAGTGAAAGTTTCATGATACAAAAAAAAATAATTCATAGAATCATAGAATTGTTTAGGTTGGAAAAGACCTTTAAGATCATCAAGTCCAACCATTAACCTAACACTGCCATCCCACCACTAAACCATGTCCCTCAGCAAGAAGTGTGTTCCAATCTTTTTTTCCTCCTGTGGCAACCCAGATTCTAAACCACAATTTTCTAACGGAAATATTTTCTTCTTGTTTTTGTTGCAGTTGCCCTATTTGGTTCTTCCAGTATTTTATCTTGCTTTTTTAGAGTATATTTATATTTGAGGGCTAGACTAACTTTATGTGCCATGAGTTGAGATCACTTAACTCTACACAAAACTGGTAATAATCCTACCTCCAGATATATGACGTCTTCAAAATAGGTTTGGAAATTATTTTCGAGGACGACATTTTCCTCCTCAAAACCTCTGATGAAACTACAGGTTGTTCTGAAGGCATTATCTGGCATCTAATGAGCCTGAAAAGTTCCAGGTCCTCTTCCCCACATTTACACCTAGAGACTTGGTACACAGACTTGTGCACCTCCATGGGTCTGTGCAAGCACAGGGAGACAGGTCAGATACTTTCTGCTTCTCAGAAATCAAACAGAGTTGCAAAAGGGGAGTTACACTATTGCACAAAGGCTTTCCCTTCTTAACCTCACTCGATACTTTGTACGTGCTACAATTGTAAAAAAAAAACCAACACACCCCACAAATCTTTACATTTCTTCCACCCTAAGGAACAGGGAGGAAATTAAGGTCTTCTCCAACACATCTCTGAAGCTTAGACTTTTCTTGATTCAAGTATTTCTGGCCTCTTAAGAGAGGAAGAGTCTTCCCCTGCAGGAGGCAATGGAGGTATTCCAAGCATGTGATGGAGCCACCTGTATGTTTTACATCTTGTCCCGTCTTTCCCATTTAACAGCCCAATACTTCCAGTATGACCAAGCTCTACACAGATTGGAGGAAGCAGAGGTACTACCATCTCTCTGTTAGAAGGACTGTGTGCGCACCAGCTTCCTTTGAGACAGAAGTAGATGCAAACCTGGTGCCAACACACTGCGGCTGCCAGACCTGCTCCAGAAGAATTAGGGTTATCTGAGCTATTCTGTTCTGTTCAAAGCCACCTTCATCTGGGAAGAAGGGGAATTAATTCTACACAAAGCTGACTGATAACATGAGGTCAATTCAGTGCAAAGCAGCAATGCAAACAACCATCAAGGACTACTATTATTGAAGTGAAACTCTTCTCTTTCAGAAAACAGCCCTGCCTCCTTAGACATATCACCTCACCCTTCTCTTGTTCTCCCCTGCCCATCTTTCTCTGACTATAGGTAAGTATACATTTACACAAAGGTTAGCAATAATAGGCCCTCACTGTAATTTAATAAAAGAGAATTTATCTCTGGAGTCTGGGTAATTGCGAGAAATAAAATCTGGTTTAAATATTATGGTGTATTTAACATCTCCCTTATTCAAAATGTAGTGCTCTATTTACAAGCTAATTAGAAGGTTTTATAGTGTTTAAAGAAAATCTATTCACATTAGCAAACCATCAACAACTCAAGTCTTGTGCAGATCTATAAGACATCCAACAGAAGTTGGCAGCATCAATCACCTGTCTTCACTGTCAGAATAGTTAGTGTATTATTACTATAGCACAGTACTCAAGCACAGATGATCTAGATTTAACTAAGGAAAACAATTGAAATAACTGAAAGAAACAGACTAAATCAACAACAATCTTCTCCAGACCCCTGAAAATGCATATATGTAACAAAAATCTCAAAGTTCTACTTTTTATCTTTTGTTGGCATTGCGTCAGCTCTACAAAATAAAACCCCCTGGTCCATCACAAGCAATGGCAGTTTTAAAGTCTCCCCTAGGCTAGCTCAACCTTGCAACAGACAGTGAAGACGCTTTAAACATGTAATTTCTTCTAGGTCTTGGGAAAATATGTTAATCTATTGACCTTGGAATCCCATCAGGAATGTGGAACATCTGTGTGAGTGGAAAGCCCAGCCTGTAACCTTTCTGTAATGCATCTTTGGGTTTGATCTTCCCACCTGCAACCATCTGAGCACGCCACACATAAAACCAGATCAGCTGCTGTGCATTTTCCAACCTATTTCCTAGCATCCCTGGCTATCTGCTGTGGGTAAGAAACAATGGTTGCAGAGCCTGGCAGTGGGGTTCTGTCTGTAAAAGGTGAGTGACACTGATGTAGGTGCAGCGGTTAGGACACCATTCTTCCCTCTCACACTCTGACTATGATGGCCATCAAAGCAGGCACCTGAAGCCCAGGTCCATCCTTCCTTTGGGTTACAGAGCTCAGCATGCACACAGTCCTCACTGGCAGTAAAGATGTGCCCAGCCGCTCCCTAATTAAAATCCCCTCCAGCAACACACACTTACAGTAACTTGAAATGATAGACCACTGCACTGTAGCTACAAATCATCTGCACCATGCTGAACTGTAATTTTAGCGTAATCTGTTTGCAATGCAGTCTGGGTCTGTGTAACAGACCCATTTTGTATCTGTGATTGCACGTGGGAGGAGGTGTGGGCGGATGGATGACAGGTGCAGTAAAATAAAGCCACAAACTAAGCAGTGATGAGGTTGCCCATAAATAAAAAAGGTCTTCAGGTAGCCATGTTTCTCAAGAGCAGCGGCAATCAATCAGCCGTAAACAGATGACCTGAAAACATCCCTTGCACTCCATTTTACATACATTTCTCCCAATATTCTGCTTACCCCGTATTCAGAAGAGGAGCTTAAATCCACTATGCCAAGACCATCAAGCTATCCAGTGAGCAAATAAACAGAGAGTGCAAATGCAAGAGGTAGCACTGGTAATGTGCCCACAGGGCCCCTAGCTAGCAAGATCGGTGAGCACACCTGCACACAAAGATGAAATTGCAGCTTAAGATGAGTTACCTGTCGCAGGCTGAGACACAGTTGCATTATCGATTGTTATGGTTCTCTCTCATCATCTTATTACAGAGTGCTTGAGAGACTTTGTAGTGCAAACCAGGATGAGCATAAACAGTGGAATATGGCCCACTGAGCATTAGGCTTCTTGTGCCAGGGACTGCTGTCTCAGGCAGTTTCATTTGCTTTCCCAGCTTTCCTCTGTGTCCTTTTTGGTTATTCCAATTTCAGTATTTCTAGGGTTATTCTCCCTCGGAAGGTTTATCTAAACAAAGCCTTTATTCTGGAATGAGGCATATTTTTAAAGTGCAATACCCATTTCAGAATGTGAAATAAGAAAATTACTCTTGCAAAGTAGTTTATTTTGCAACAACTACTTGGGTCAGCTTCCCCTTGCAGAAAAGCTTGCTGAAGTTTTACAGGGAAGAACAAGATGAAGGAAAGCATGTCCCCCTTCCCATGCCAGAACAGATTTCTTCAAACCCGAGTTTGAATTCAAGAGTCTCAAAACTTGTTCTGTGGAGAGACATCAACACTTAGAATTTGCTTGTTACAATGAAAAGTATCACCATCCACAGCCACTTGTCACCAGGCCCTTCCTAGGTATGCAGGAGAGCCTGTGGGAGCAGGCGGGCAGCAGTGGCAGCAGGCACCCCTGTCTTCCCAAGCACAGAGGGACACAGAGTCCACACAGATGCTCTCCATACCCCCTCAACAAAGGTGGCAGGGCACATGGGTGGGAAAAGTCCTGCATATTGCCTTTAAACCCTAACTTAGAGCTTTAAGAGAGCTTCAGGGGTTGCAGCTGTGCCTTCGCCAAGGATGCGGTCCCTAGTCCCAAGGCAGACCGACTGCGTGGGCAGAGAGCAATGCTGTCCGCCAGCGCCAGCCCTTCCCAGCCTGCTGCAGCACTGAGGGTACAGGCAGCGCCGCTGGGTATCACCCCAAGGTACTTTTCATTCATGGAGCAATATTGCACATGTCCTGCCCTACAAAGCACCATCAAAAGGCCTGCCCAGGGTATCAAGTCAGTGAATGCAAAACCAAAGGTGACCCATGGCAAAGTGTTTCTGCTTCCCACTGGCCTTTCCCCTGTACATGAAGTCACACTGTTCCCTTCATAAATCAAACAATTTACCTTTCCTAACATAACACACTGCCCGGTCATCCCACCTGCATTATGCTCCCTTTTAATCAGAGCTAGTATTTTGCCTTCTTTTATTTCCCTCCAAACATTCACTGAAGCCTGATGAAATCCCAGTGCCTCTCCCTTTCAATCACCTCCTCCTCCTCAGCAGAGAGGCTGGGACATCTCTCACGTTTGACCTTGCCCCTACGCAAACATGCAGTGCTGCTTCGTTTCCCTTTTATGGTCACCCTGCTTATTGCTGATGATGGTAATTTTAGTTTGTATTGAATCACAGCTAGATCGGTATCCTGTGATGTTTACAGTCTCCTATAATGTATATTTTGGAAATGCTAATAAAAATAATTTTTGAAGAGGAGAAAGGAATGGCATTCAAATTGCTCAGAGAGCGCAAAGAAAAAAAATACCATCTCGTCAAGATTAGCTGTGGGTCTTTAACATTATCCTTTAATTATTATTGAACAGCTCCCACAGGGGAAAACCCTTCTGAGCTTTCTAAAATTCCCAACTCCCTCTTTAGGTGTGAAGTTTTATAGAGCGCAGGCTTTGAACTTGTCCCTGGTACCCATTGTGATCACTGGTTGCACATGAAAAGATTGTTTTCATTAAAAACTGGAACGGTCTTTTCAAGAAGCAACATGCTGCACATTCAACATGTGCACCGAATACAGAGGCATTTCCAGGGGATGCAGCTGACACCTGAGAAGAAGGAAAAATACAGCTATGGACACAGAATAGCTGGATCCTGCGCTCTGCTGCCTCTGAAAGGAATGCCCTACACAACGGCACAAGATTGATTACATTGTTCTTCTCTGCACAGAGCTCAAGAATAATTTCTCAGTCTAAATTAACAAATATCTACAGTATCAGTGCTCTTAAAGGAAACTAATGAACTGTTCTATATTCATATTTCTCATTACTGATTTGTTACAGCTTATCACATGAATAATGTTCCAGCTCTTAAGAGGAAAAAAAAAACCTCTGTGTCAGAGAAAAATACTTTGATTTCTCCCGTGCACTTAAACACTAAGTTAATTAAATAGTAAGAAGTCATACAAGTCACTTTAAAGCTGCTAACACAAGATGAACTCCTGCCTTTTCTGTGCACAGGATGAACTTTTTAATGATGTACTCCAGCTGCTATCACAGATAAGGCTTTTGCAAGAGTTTTGGACAGAAATTGATGTAATTTTGCAGCATTATGCATTATTCTGGGAATGAAATAAGGGCAAGATTTCATTCTACAGCCATGAAGAAGAGCGGTTCAGAATTCAGAGCCTAAGGACAGTACAAACTAAAGGGACTTTGGGTCACCTGTTGGATCTCTTGCTCATGCTCTCTGTTGGCTGCTTTGACCTTTGGGCCTTTCTGAATTACGGTGATCTCGCGAGGATGTCCCATAGGCCACAGCACCATTCAGAGTCCATACTACATTATGGATTATAGATGTGCCTAATCACAGCAGCCCTGCCTACAAAATCACTGCCCTCTGAAGCTTTTGTACTGGAGGGATCCTGCTGCAGCCACAAAAGAAACCAGGGCATTTACAGCTCTCAGTAGCAGTTTGAGATTGGAGGAGTGTCACAGGGCAAGGATTTCATCCAAAAGTGCCAACAAAACGGCACTTACAAACACAATGCAGAGTGCTCAGGCTCATTCAGTCTGCCACTCGAAGGACAACATGAAGCTACAATTAAAAACTGTTATAACTCTGCTTCAGGGAATACAGTCACACCTGCCTATGCAAATCTGACAACATATATGCAAGCTGCATATACATAAGCATAGCCTTTTTGGGCTATATACTTAATTAAAATTTATTGCTAATGTGGTTAAAAATAAGAACAGTCCCAGAAAATCGAGTGTCTCCTGAGGCAGGCAGATGTTCAGTTCTCATTCTGATTCAGTACAAAATTTGTACACCCTGAAATCAGCAGGTTTCCAAGTCCACAAAGCCAAAACTAGTTGTCACCAGAACCTGGAAGCTGCACCTTCAGCAAAACAAGAAAAGACCATTGGCTAAAAGGAGGCAGATATCTAGAACTGGCACACCTGGATGCATTTCACTGTCACCGAGGTTTTTGCTATAACACCGTCCTTTGGAGGAAATACAAGCAAAATCCTCAAACAACAGCCCTACTCTCCATGTCTGTGAGAAGCTGTTGTGATGAACCAGGAGTAGACTATAAAAATAGCTTTCAGCGGTCTACGGGGACTGAGGTAGCTCTGGACCTCACAAGCACCACTGGATTAAAAAAGTCCTGCTACAAATACGGCACTGAATATTAGCTCTGCTGGCACCTCCAGGCAAATCGCTTCGCTCTCTGCCTATCATTCTCCCTCTCTCTCCTCTATTTTTAGTATAAATATGCCAGACATACACAGCTTCTCTCTATGATACTGCTGACAGTGAGGATACAAAGCCCAGGTTTCAGTTCAGGTCTTGAGGCACTCGAGTGACAACAGTATGGTGTTTAGGAATCATCCCTTCAGCACAGCAGTGACAGTCTCTACTCCAGTGAGCCCTTAACAAGGCTTCCATATGCTCAAAAAGTTTACCTGTCCGAAGCTGTTACCATCCCCGAGTAATTTTAGATTCACAGACTGCTGTCTATGAATATTTGCTATCTTAACCAGCTGAAAGGCTTGAAATTAAGGACACTGGTATTAAGGATTTAATTTGGATTGGAAATTGAGCTCAAAGAGTCTATTCCAAATACTGTTGAATTTTTCTAAATGAAATAAATTAATTTTAGCATTAACTTTTTCTTATCTAGAGGTCATCTAGTCGAACAAAAAATTTATTAAAACTTTAAATACAAGTTTTCCCTGATTATCAAACAATTTCACTTCTCTAGGAAAGGATAAACATTCATTTACATGCAGCATATAATCACTGTTTTTTGCCCACTCTGGTATAAATACGGTTAACTAGACTACTAGAGCAGCAACTTGTTGCGAGTCAAACAAATTTCTCAAAAATATCAAACAGCATTTTCTAAATAATAAAAACACCACAGCTTTCATCTCCAAAAGTCACAAACATCACTGGAGAGAGAAATGGACATTTATGAGAGAGATAAAGGGGTTTATTAAGTGTTCAGAAGTTCTTTTGATATCAAAACCGACTGATGATGTTTGACCTTAGCAGTATGGATCAATCAAAAAATGAAAGCATTTTGAAGGGTCCTTTTAAAACCACAGACCCATGAAAAACCGTAAGAAGTTTCAGCCGTGTGACTTTACTTTTCAACAACCAGAAGGTACTAAGTTTGCATCCTCATTCAAAGTGACAAGCAGCTACAATATCCCTAATATTTGAATACATGAAGTCAATCTACTTCAAGACATATAAAACTGACCAAAGTGCAAAAGGAATGAGGCTTCAATGAATTTTTCTGAATAACATTTATTTTTGAGAACTTCAAAGTTTTTAGAACTTACAACTTCCAGGTTGGTTTGGTACCTAAAAAATTCACTCCCCAAAAAAACCAGTGTACGTAGTTCTCCCTATATGATGTAACTCAATATCAAGCAATGTATACCTAAAATAAATACATACCTCCAGGGGCCTCATTCAGATAGTTCCAGCCAAATCTGTAGGCCACCAAAATAGAATCACAAAATCATTTATGTTGGAAAAGACCTTTAAGATCATCAAGTCCAACCTTTAACCTAGCACTACCAAGTCCACCACTAAACCATGTCCCTAAGTACCTCATCTACCTGTCTTTCAAATACCTCCACGGATGGGAACTCAGCCGCTTCCCTGGGCAGCCTGTTGCAATGCTTGACAACGCTTTTGGTGAAGAAATTTTTCCTAATATCCAATCTAAACCTCCCCTGGCACAACTTGAGACCATTTCCTCTCGCCCTATCACTTGTAACTTGGGAGAAGAAACTGACCCCCACCTCGCTACACCCTCCTTTCAGGCAGCTGTAGAGGGCGATAAGGTCTCCCCTCGGCCTCCTCTTCTCCAGGCTGAACACCCCCAGTTCCCTCAGCTGCTCCTCATAAGCCTTGTGCTCCAGACCCCTCACCAGCTTTGCTGCGCTTCTCTGGACACACTCCAGACCCTCCACATCCTTCTTGTAGTGAGGGGCCCAAAACAGAACCCAGTATTTGAGGTGCGGCCCCACCAGTGCCGAGTACAGGGGGAGTAAAGGATTGCTACTGTTTTTGTAGAGGTAGAAAATTGTTTCAAGATATTTGAGATCACTATGAAGATTAATCTGTGCTGAAATACATGGTAGGCTTTCCAAAGACCTGCAAAATCTGGATTGGTCTGTTTATTTTCATGCAGGATGTATCTTTCGGTAAAATGGGAACTGCAATATTAAATTCCTGCTTGCTAGTTTGAGGTTTTAAAGGAGGGATGTCAATTGTTCTTTCATTTATTTAGGAAATACTTCTCTGAATGTACCCAAAAAAGGAGTTTAAAAGGCACTACTCCATTTCATGCGTTTACATATAGGAGAGCATGATACAAGATTTATGCTAGCTACACCCAGTAGTAAGATCCTTCTCTTCACCTGGTGCTCAGATTACTCTCTTCCCTCCTCATCTTTTTTCCTAGTTTCCCCATTTCTGTGCACTAAGTTTAGCTTCTTCTTACCCCATCTTCAAATGTCCTTTTTCAGTCGGCTCCCCCTTCTTACTTGTACACCTTCCTGAGCCAGCAGTAACCAGTGCGTAAGACCTCTCCATGGCTTGAGAAACACAGCTGACCAAGAAGCTCCTAAAAACTGAGAACCTCACAGGAGCTGAAAACCACAATATCAATACATTTCTATACAGATGGTGTTTTGGACAGTAGGCAATGCAAAATGCTGGGAGTACATTCTAATCCACTATCTTTCCCTTGGAAAGGATGGAATAATAATGATGGAGCTTGAATCCATCATTAACCCTTGCCCTCCACTTTCATCCTTCTTTAAAATCGCAATAGTCACAGTTACCATTGGGCTTTGCTTTTAAATGTCGCTATGAACAGGGCCGTTTTAAGCTAATACCGTTCTTTGAGGCTATCCACTCTACTCTGGGCTCCTTAACTTTGACAAAGTTCATTTTTCCCAAGCATTTTCTGGAACTCATCATTAGGTAAAAATAGTACAGCTTTACTCTGAGGGGCATTTTTTCCTGCCTGTTAAAGTATTTCCTGATAGCTCTGTCTTGTGAAGTTAAACACGCAGTCAGAAAGGACCATCTGCTAAAGAAGCTTCCAATAGCTCGTCAGTTTGAAGCAGACGTGGTGTTCATTTCTTCTGACAAAGCATCGCCCCTGCTTTGAGCAGCCAGGCAATTTCTTTATCACATGGCATATGAAACATCTGTACAGCAAGGCCAGACTGCTCCTGCTGGGTTCATTATTTTGATAGCTTCCCAGGCAAAACTAACTGCTTTGTCACCGTATTCATTTTGACTGCCCCACAGATTAAAACCAGCAATAATTACTCCCCATCCCTCCAGCACTTTCCGTGGCAGTGGACTGTTTGTTCCCACACTTTATCTTCATGAGGTGTTGTTTTGCCACTGCTGATGCAAACAGCTGGTCAGTTTTTATGATGGGTGTATTATCATCTGCTGCTACTGCGCAATCTGTAATACATTTGGATTGCCTTCCCTCCTGCTGTCAGCAGAGATCTACCCATCACACAGCCCACACAAACTTTCCATTAGAAACACTTCTGCAAAAATTAGATGATAAAGCATCATGACATAAGATAGACTAAGGGAGTAAGAAACAGGTCTTATAATATGCAAGACCATATCTGAATAATACATTTAGCCAGATGTTATATGGCCTAATTTTCAGGGATCCTTAATACCACCCACAAGTGAAATGTGAATCAGTGTTTTGCAGAGAAGCCATTAGCCAGGCCAGGATCTTGGCCTGCAGGATTATAAAATAACAACGGTGTCTAACTGAAGTAAGTTATAGCTTAATATATATGGCTATAAGACTAACAGAGGAGAGGGAAGTGGGCAACAGGGATCAACGTAATGATAGGCTGCTTCAGTACTTGCTGAAGTTAAGACTTACTAAACTGTTTTTTATTTCCAATGACTACATTATTTTGCGGACTGACATGGCAAAGCGCAGAGAGCTTGCTCACTTGGACGCCAGTCCTATGAGCTGGCTCTGCTTCCCACCTGCAGTTACCATCCTGCACCATCCTAACACTGTCCAGGAATGAAGTTCGAGTGGAGTGTTTGCCAATTACAGGACAGTGAAGGCAGAGGAACGTGGGGAAGCGAGGGATGAATTCTGCAGAGACCAGCCTCACTGCATGGTGCGCAGATCATCAGGGCAGCCTAAAAGCTTTACTCGAAGTCAAGCCTACCTAACTGGGTACCTTTTATGCCACGGCAAGATTTGAATCAGCATTTCTGAGTCTACCCTGGGACTTCCCATGTTCTTCACACTGGGTGACCAGTTCATATTATAATGGCTGAGTCAAGGAGCTGAGGACAATTACACCACATAACACTGTTTCGTGGATCAATAACTCGCTCAAGTAGTGGATGAAATAGCACAGCAGGACACTGGCTGACAGCCCCAGTGCAGGCCATAGAAAAGGATGCTTTTAGCACAGATTAACTAAAAACATACAAAGGATGAGTTTGGCTGAACTCCATTCACACGAGCAGAGCTCTATTAAATGAGAATCCAGCTGAACATAGTGAACAGTTATTTGCAGCACACACTTGCAAACTAACAACCCAGAGAGCTACAGAAGCTCCAATAATCTCAGATTTTAACTTTTTTCCCTTGTTGCCAATCTTGAAATTTCATAGGCAAAGGTCACCAAGAAAACTTTTTGAAAAGTAGCAAATGTCTTTTGCATTTTGATATTTCCATGGAAACCTTTAATACCTTGCACAGCACAGTATGTTCTTTAAATGCACTAAACTCATGAGAGCCTGCACTTTGTCAAGAAGAATGGATAGGCTTCTATTACTGCTGGCAACATACTTAATATAAACAATGTCTTACACTTTCCTTCAAGTGTGTTTATACTACATTTTCCTCTGAAAGAAAATGACCCCACAACATGGAAAAAGGATACCAAATCCCAGCAAGTGGTTTAGGGCTGCCTCACGCAGCAGAATCACCCACTGCAATTCCTCTGTGCAGACAAGCTGCGGGACGGCTCAGACAGCTGATCTCTGACATGGGTCTGGTGGCCTGTTTCTCCCTGGCAATTTGTCCATTTAAAAATACTGGCATTCTTATTAGCAAGGCTGGCCAAGACTTGAGTGGGTGTGGAAACTGAAGCTGCAGGGCTCGTCGTTCCAGGTCAAGGTGAGCACATGTCATGTCACAGACACCTGGAGACTGTCTCCTTGCTCCTGTCTGCGCCGTTCCTGCTGTGTAGAGATAAACTTCACTTGCCAGCGGGGTCAGTCCCATACGTGTCACAAACATTAGGAAAAAGTCACTAATATAAATTACAACCACAGCTGCCAAGTACTGGAAAAATCTTTGTATAGCTGTAACTGATAATTGTGCAATGCTGTCAAAACTGTATCAGAAACTAGATTATCGCACACACCCCAAAAAAGTATCCTGTTCCACCTCATTTTTGTCTTAAATGGAGTGAAGAAATTGCAGTTTCCAAAGAAACACATGCTTCTTCCCGATCACCTCTGTCATGTTTAAACACACACACATTCAGGAATACCACAGATTATCTGTTTGTTCTCGTATCATACCCACCAGACAGAAGATGCATGCTGCGACACACTGCACATGTACTTCCACCTACTGCAAATAAGATTGTAAGTTTACAACATAAAAGATCAATAAAGTTTATAAACACATATTGCAGCCAACTGAATAAATTTAAGCAGTCTGTTGTTTGCCACCGGTAGAAGAACATTTAAAACTGACAGGAGAGATGGCTTCTACAGAAGTTAAATTCTTAATGCAACTCCTATTCAGGGAGGGGTGTGATTAGCATTGTCAAGTGCTACTTCTTTACAAACACATTTTTAGTAACCTAGCGAATATTTTTCTGAGTTCTGGTTAGACAGGTGGGGAAGAAAAAAAAAAAAAAGATATAAATTAAGGAGGGGATAAAAAAGGATGCCATCACATCAGTAGGTCACCACGGAGATGTTTTCCAGGCACAAGGTGAGCCATTAGGACTCTTATCTTGCAAAAAGGCAACACTTTAAAATTCACTCTTCTTGAGCCTAATTCTGTTCCTGTTTAGGTAAAAGGCAAAGCTGCCATTGAACTGAAGTGGGAGCAGAGCAGGGTCAAAACCAAGTGTTTCTGAAAAACATTTCCATAAATGCAAATCTGCCTCTTTAATGTCGCTCGCTCTCAGTCACCTGTGGATCTTAACAAAATATCAAGACTATGTTTGCACCAAGAGACAGAACCAACATCAGCAACTTTTCCTATCTAACTTATCGTCACAACGACATCATTCATGGCCTGGGGAATTCGCTATCTAAATAAGCAAAAGCAAAAAAGGTAAAGATTTTCAAGCAAATTGTCCAAAATGGCAGAAGGAGTCTACAGTAGAACTACCACCACAGGTTTCTCCAGCCCTGGAGAACCATGCTCAGTCCTGCTGTGTTCAACCTCCATCAGCATCTTCATGCTCTCTGCACTGATAAAAATATTAACAACTTCACACCTTTTCCTGGTGAAAACCAGGAAAGCTCCTTTCGGAAAGGAGTTTTGGCACCAAGGCAGAAAAGCAATCTGATAAAAGGTTGGGGAACCCACTCTTCTTTACACAGACACATCCCGTAAGCTATAAAGACTTCAAGCTGGGGCAGTCACGACTATTTATACGAATGACAGCTCTGGATTGGATTCTTCAATGCTCTGTCTCACCCACACAGGCTCAGTTAGCTCAGTTACACTCCCAAAATGACGGGCATAGATAATACCACACAAGGAAGTAAACAAGAAAAAAATCCACTTAGTTTCTTTGGTGGTGAAAACAAGTTCCTAATGAAAAAATGGCAGCAAGAAAGGAAGTTTATAGGGACACATTTTTTCCCCCCATCTAAAGTCTTCAAAGGATAGCATTGCAAAAGAGGACAGAGTTTAATCATCAAGTCCCGTACTGCAGTTAAGGACATAAATCTACCGAATTTATACCCAAGAGACTTTGTGCCTTCCCTTGCAACCACGTGCCAGTCCATTCCTTGGATGCCTGTTCCTGTTCAGGATTCTCCTTTCTTAAGCAATAAATCCAGTGGGCTTGTGAGTTGGCAGACTCTCAGGTTTAGCGCGTTCCCAGATACAGCCGTGTTTCTGGCTTATTTTCCTGCTGCCAACATTCCTGTGCCTCCAAGGGAGCCTTTGTACACATGATGTTAGAAATGGCTTTTGAGACAGTTTCCCCAGGTAAAAAGTGGCAGATATAAACCCAGTGAGACACTGGCAAAAAACCCACTAAGACAAAACAGGGACTAAAAAAATCTTGCTGCACTGATTAAATTGTCAAGCAAGACAGAGTTCATTATAAGACTTTCTCTGTATCAGTACATTAATCTCAGATTTCTCCAGATCAGGTGAATTTTACATTGGAAGAAATGCCAGCAGAGAAAGCTGAACACTTATTCCTGATCCTCTGAGTCCTACATCTTATGTATTTAAATGGAACAAGGTATGTGTATCTATTTCTACCTCTTATCATGCAGATACAAGGCCTGTATCTCTATCACAGCAACATAAAGGCCACTTAGTACAAACAATCCATCTTGTGGAATAGTGCATTCCTTTGCATTTTCACTTACCAAAGTTTAATCATTGAATGTTCTGATCTCTCTGATAACAAGTCGTAATTTTGATAAAAATAGCCCAGTACAACTTTACATGCTGGCATGTATTTACACACAGTGAATAACTGGTGCAAGGAGGCTCTCAGGAGCTATTCAGTCCTCTTGGATTCTCCATCAGCACTTGGAACACACACACATTCAGCTTAGAGCTGTGCATAGGAGAGGTTAATAGGAAACCCAATGCCTTAAGCTTCATTTGAAGTACAGTCATAGGAGTTCGTTATCTGCTTCTCCAAGTAAAAAAGTAGCTTCAATCAAAAATTACTCCCTTCTACTTTTCATCACTTCAGCCCCTTCCATCCTACTGGCTGGTTTTGTTCCTAAAAGAAGTTACCAGCTAAGACTGACCATGCATGGAAGAGAGTCCATTTACTGAAAGAAAGATGACAAGGAATGTGCACTTCTCTAGCAACAGCCCTCAACAACTCTAAACCTTATGGAGACAGGAAAGCCAATGGAAAAATAACATACAAAACATGCAGCAGAATGAAACAGGGATCTTTGCAGATCGTATTTCACACTTCTCCGCATCACATATTCTAACTATATCACTACTGCTGCGTACATGTATGCTCCCAATGGCTCACAACTACAGCTTACTAAGCCAAAAAATGGTTATATTACCTACAGCATTGGCTCAGTGACCAGAATTCTTGGCGTTTTGAGGCTGTTGATGGTCTGTATGATAGTAACTGAATCTTAAGCCACTTCCAAGCAAATCCACTTGACTTCATAGCTTCAACATCATTGGTAAGAGGAACACTCAGACACTCTCTCTTGCCACACTAGTTAATGGTTTGATCTTGTAAACCTCTTTCCTGAGAAGCAAAACCTCCAGCAGAATACACTGCCTATCAGCACAGGGAAGTCTGCAATACTTCTCCAGACAACTCAGACTCATCCTGTGGAAAGAACTCCTTTACTGTACGCCAGAAATTCCATTTTACAGCCTTTGGTCACAACCAACGCAGTACCACCTAGGCTTTCTTGCAAAAAACACTCAGTATTTGTAAGCTTTTGAAGAGAAACAATAGGAACCAACTGCAGATTCTTTCTTTACAAGCTACTCCTTTTCAGGCCACGCTGTAGAAAACGTACGAGAGGGCAGCACCATGATGAGACAACGCAGATCCTAATCGAGGATGCCACATGTTGTGGCAAAACCTATAGAATCAAACATGTAATTCCATATTCATTGATAACAGAGCGTGGTTTTCTTCCTATCCATTCTTCTCCCATCTCTATATTCAGAATTGCAGTGAAATGCATGTTCCCAGTACCATAACCGTCACTGGATATCTTGAAAGCTTTACCATCTAAAGAGTCTAAGATACAGCAGCTACTCTCAAAATGACTAAGGTGAATTATTCCCCAAACAGGACCAGTCCTGTTTTATGGCTTATGAGCAAATATCAGGATGGCCTGTTCACCAAAGCACATGAAACCTATTAAAATATGCTCATGGTTTTTCATACCACAATTTTGACCTTTTCATTTTCCAATTATTTCTCTCAGTAACTGAAAAGATTTGGTTTATGACACTCATAATTTAGGGGGCCTTGGCAAGCGTGTACAGTACCTTTCAGCATTGCTGCCAAACAACTTGAGTTAAAGTAATAAATCAAGTCATAACTGTCCTCTGCTGATAAGCAGAATTACCAGCAACACATGCTTTATAGCTTAAGGATACTAGTTATTTGTATAATTTAAGTCCTACCATCACCTGAGAGAAATGCACACAAAATATAATCACAAAGCAGCAGTGACATGTTGCACAAACACGGCTAATAATTTTAACTTTATTGCTGTCCTTCCCATTGTGATTTGGAAGAACTTTTGCTAGTTAGCAATTGCAAGCAGTGGTATACTTCATTCAAGGAAAAATGAGTTAGAAGAGCAGTTTTATTATTCATCAGGACACATCCTACTCCCTTCATACCATTTGTTTTCATTTCAGCTGCCTGACCTTTGGAAAAGCAAATACTTTAATAAATGGACACAAGGGCATTATAGCATCCTTGACACCTCTGTAAGCCTCATGTTAAAGTCCAATGCTGCACCTGCTTTCTCCCATACAGCTGTATATACTTCAAGTCACCGGCCCCTTTTTCAGTGTCATGTTTTCATCTGAGAGAACAGCATAAAGGATGGGGGAGAAACAGATCAGCAACTATCTGTATACTACCATGACTGGATGTGTTTTGTGTGCAGTCAGGATGCATGGACTGACATTGATTTGTACTGTATCATAAAATACTGAGGTGTGACCCAATATGCAGCATGCATATCCTTTCCCCTACTTGGAGGTGAGCACAGCCAACCCGCAATGAAATGCTTTAGAAAAGCTTTGCAAAAAGCAAGATATGACTTGTCTTCAGTGCCTCACAAGCCTGACTTGCTGCTTTTCATTGGCTAACTGGTCTCTGTCTTGCTAAGCGTCCCTGGTAAAGAAACAGCTCTTCACCCAACTGGGGCTGGCTCCCCTCCTCAAGAGATGCAATGCTTCCTCATCAGCTTTAACCATGTGGGGTTTGTGACTTCTCACGCCAGCCAGAAGACTTCACCTAATGTAAGTGACAACAAAGAAGTGCCAGATTGTATCTGCCCTGGCAGAGATGAGCCCTGGGCCAGCAGCAGGTAGGAAAACAGCCTATCATCATCTCCAGTCTCCCATCTCCATCTCACAGGGTGCAGGCTGGAAGCAGGGAATGGCAGCCTACGCATGTCGGGGCCTCAGGAGAATCTGAGGTGGCAGGTAGGGGGCAGATGATAGCAGAGCCATCACTACTGCCCTTTTCCCTGCTTGCCAGTCCGAAGAGCTGAGTAGGCACGCAGCATAGCACAGGGACAGTGCCATGACCTGCCAGCAAGGGCCAGCAGCTCTCTCCTAGCGAGGGATTTTAGCTGAATTCTCCATTCCTACTGGCTAACTTGCAGGTGCTGTCTGGCTTCCTCACCTACCTATGTGCCAACCCTGGCTCCAAGGAGGCAGTCACATCCCCTATGACTTGGCTGTTCTCTTCCTTCCTTCCTTCCAAGAGTACAGTGTCAAGTGGGGAACTCAATGGATGGTGAGAGCTGGCCAACCCTCGTCAAAGCTGAGAGGGCTGCAAGTTCACATCTGGAAAGGTTTCCATGTTTTGTTAGGAGATGAATACAGGCATGACCATAAAAGGAGTATTTTTACATCTAAAAGTATTGTAAGAAGGGGTTCAGATTTTTATTTGCCAATTATGAAGACATTTATTTCTATCTCTAAATTCAGAGCAGGGAGATTTTGCAGCAAAAGGCATGCTATTTCAGTGCCAGAGAGTTCATTTTTCTTGTTCCCAGCGGAACATATTTTTCATCCTGACACTTTCTGAGTACAGAAATGTGCAACAGAGAAATCCTGGAGATCTAGCAAAATTCCGTAGGACTGAAAGAGCCACAGCCTCTGACATTTATTTCTATCTCTAAATTCAGAGCAGGGAGATTTTGCAGCAAAAGGCATGCTATTTCAGTGCCAGAGAGTTCATTTTTCTTGTTCCCAGCGGAACATATTTTTCATCCTGACACTTTCTGAGTACAGAAATGTGCAACAGAGAAATCCTGGAGATCTAGCAAAATTCCGTAGGACTGAAAGAGCCACAGCCTCTCCCTGCTGTGTGGCTCCCCCATGCACTGGGGTACACTTACCTCTGTAACTGCCCAGG
>NW_009260026.1:2430569-2478382 GCF_000687185.1 Egretta garzetta | reverse complement strand
CCAAAATAAACAAAGCACTGTAATTAATTAATTTCTAAGCAACTATTTTAACTGGAGAGAGTAAAAGCACTATAGGCAGAAGGGGAAAGATTAAAACATTCATAGAAAAACTTGTTTTGGGGAAAAACAGTGGAAGCCATACAGTCTAACAGCACAGGATAGATCTGGAATCTCAAACACAACCTTGATTTGCTGCAGGGCTTTATTTGACTGTGCCTCTGTCTCCCCTCACCCATAAAATCAGGATTAAATCTTCCTTTGCAGAACTGTTAAAAATGCATTGGCATTTACCATCTGTTCAACATCCTGCTTACCTAGTCTTGACATGAAACACCTTTCTCCTAGTTCTCAGATAAGAAGTAGAGTTGCAAGAGTTGTCGAAGACTCTGCCTCTCCCTGAACATACCATCTTTAAAAATTATATTAGCACGTTAGAAATTAATTCCAATTAACTGGCCCAGCAGGTTGCTTGGAATGGAATATCAACTTAGTTTAGGAGAAATACAGGCATCAGGGAGGGAGGTGATATTTTGCTTCTAAAAAATGCATCTCCAATGAAATCAGGACAAGAAAGCAGTAAAGCTACACATCTGTCTGGCATTTTTTTGTTGACTCGATGACAATTTCGTTGACTCAGAACTCTGAATTCTGACATCACCTTGTTACAAAAGAAGCATTTTCAGCCACATGTTATTTTTCTACAGGGATTTGACTCATTCTTCCAAACTTTAATTTAGAATCAATTGTTTGCTGTGTTATTTTCACACATAAAAGGCAGCACTGGTTCTTATTACCCCACAGAGATTTTTAAAAGCCTAGAATGTAGTTGTGGAATAAGTAGCTCCTTTATTTAGGGAGAAGACAGAGAGGGGGAGGAGAAGCACAAAACACCTTCAATTGCTCAAATCACTTACTTAGCCAAATATCCTAATGCCTTTCTTTTTGTTTCAAAGTGCAATTCTCTAAGCCACTAGGGGTTGCGAGTTCATGCAACTCAAAGGCTAATAAAACCATTTGACTGTCATTTCTGAGTGGGTGGAAGCTCTCTTCTGAATCCATTTGGAAATGAAGTCACCCACACATTTCCATACTTGATAAAGACCGTAGGGCAAATGACCACCTGCCAGCAGTGAGCGGGCAAAGGAGGAGGGGAGAAATAGAAAAGAAAAGAAAAATCTAACACAGGTTTTCCAAGCTGCATAATTCTGACAATACACTAGAGACCAACATTAAACTGCTTTTTATTCCTCAATAAACCTACTGGGCTATGCACAAGTAGGTTTTTCATAAAGATTTTTCTCCACCTCTCAAATAGACCTCACAACTACACACAGACTTACTGTGAAACAGTTCCACAATTTCACCAAGATCAGCACTGTGCCTTTTAAGAGCTATCCCAAGCAAGGTTTTGATCTGTGAATCAAAACCTTGCATGAAAAGGACATGGAGAAAATGCTGCAAATCAAGCATCTTCTCCAAGTTGCAGTAGTTCGCATGATCAACTTTTTATCATGAGAAACACATACTGTCTGGAAACCCACAGTCAGCTGAAGCAATGATGTTACACCCATCTGTATGCTGAACTGGTAAGGCAGTTGACATCTTCCCCAAGTGGGGTGCAGAAGATGCAATGAAACTTACTAAAAAAAAAAAAAGGCACAAAAATGCATATTAACTTTCCTGAAAATACTGTATTCGTCCCCGGTGATCTCAGCCCCGACGAGTGTCCTATGTGCATTATGCACTGAACTGTAAATTTGGGCTTAAGGTCTTGTGTCTGACCCAGTGTTCCCTGGCTGCCTTGGCATCCTGGAAGGACAGTCCTGGCATGTCTTTTAGTAGAAGGCCCCATCCTACTCTAAAGCCCAGCCTGCACAAAAAAAGACTGAAAATCTGAAATGGTTTCAAGGAAAAGTTACTAGCATGATCTGATCTTGAGAACAGATCATAAGGAGCTCATTTACGCAGCTTAACAAAAGCAAGATGGGGAGGCAATTATTCATATGCATAAAAGAGAACTGATGCCACAGAGCTCTTAGTCATACAGATAAAGGCAGAACATGATCAGAATGTTTTCCATTGAAACATTCCAGTGATCAGAATTTGAGAAAGAAGATATTCAGGCTGGAAAAAAAAGGCACCTTTTTACCACACAAGTAATTCCCTATTGTGATGGCTTACAGAGGACAATAGTAATTAACTGTCATTTAGGATCCACTTTAATCAAGACTGAATATTTTTCATGAAGATCCTTTAATTCATCAGTACACAGCCTATCTTAAAGCAAGAATTAGTTGGTAGAGTCATACAACGTGTCACATATGAGGTAAATCTGTAAGCCTGCAGATAACCATGACAAACTATGAATTAATCTTTGTAGGGCTTTCCCAGCTTGGAGAATGAACCAAATCAATCCAGGTTACTTTGCATGGATATGCAAACAAGCTGTTATCATCCTCAGGCACATTCCCTTCGTTGTGGAAGAGATGGCTGCTGAGCGAGGCTGGGTTCTGGCACATGCATGGAAACCTGCCCATGCTGCCTTGAGATGAGGTGAGGTGCTGGAACTGGATGTGTGGTTCCTCTCGCACAGAGCTTACTGCTCTGCCACTGCCATCACCAGAGCAACACACAGTCCTTTTTCCCTGCAGTAGTACCCATAAACGCTCGACCTGATTATATCAACACAAAGCGATGTGGGTTTCTAGATGTTCCCCATTTTATAGACTAAAAAAATTTTTTTTTTTTTCTTTTCCATAATCACTCACTAAGCATGGCCACAGCACCTAGCAGAATGTCTCATGGTTTTGAAAGTGAAGGCTGTGGCCTCTATACTATCAATACCCTGTAGTCAGAACGTTAAAATTTACACCTAGATGCAAAATAGCATATGCCAGTTTTATATGAACAGAAAGTCCAGATTTGAAGTCTTTGGGCTTTAGAACAAGGCTGTATTTTTGCTTACGTTGTACAGCTGATTCCTTATAGTAACAGGATATATAACAGGGCTAAGGCACTCTAGCTTGTTCAAGAAGTGATGACAAAAAATGTAGCATCACTAAAAGACGCTCATTTTTAAATACTGGATAAATTGTACATATCCATGCTATAAGCTAAACATGCCATAGCAGGGTGCATATTCCTTTTATTAGCAGTCATTCAGAATATGCCACACTGAAGTAACTTTGCTGCTGGCATATAATGCACTAGTCTTAAACTTTCTGCAATAAAAGCTTTATAGCACATTGTTATTAATTTATTTATCTCAAATCTTATTATCTTCAGGATGCTCTTCTTAATAACTCCTTTGAAATTGCGAAAGCTGGCTGAGAGCCAGCCATAGTGACACTGAAATTGAAATAAAAGATCCCTGAAAGCTGAAACACAGTGCGATAGTCATCAAAAACTAAAGCAAAATGTCAGTGTATTTTAGATTTTGACATTTTAAGTAAACCACGACCTTCTCTCTCTGAAAACGTCAATGTAATTGTTATATAGAACAGGTTCCCCATTAAAACTTCAAGAGACATACTTATTAAAAACTCTATAGAGAAAAAACATCCAGCTCATTCAGCATAAGAACATTGCATTAGAAAATTTCTCATGCTCAAATAACATAATTTGGTGGGTCCCCCCACTACACTAGACTACGTACTGTTTTCTGAGGTGTATGCTTGTAACAGCTGAAGAATGATGCAGAGCCGTAGCGAAAATAAATGCCTGCACATGAACTAGGAGAGGACAGTAGTTATCAAGAAGTGGATAGGCACTCAACAAGCTGTAATGAAGATTGTATTGCACAAGGTCCTAAGGTAAGGCTGTTCTCTAGGCATTATCAAGATGAAACTTCAAGGGCATGCAACTTGACAACATATAGCAGAGCTCACCATTAAACAAACACAGAGACAAACTGTGAGTCAGAAGACTTAGCCTTTCTTACTCCTGCTGCTGTTCAGTCACAAAACTTACACAGAAGTCATAGGATCTCTCCAAGCCCCAGCTTCTTGCCAATGGAAGTTAGACAAAAAGCATCTCAGGAATGTTTTTTTCTTTCATGGGACAGAAACAACGCATGCTTGTACCAGCGATGCAAGGACAAGCAACTTAACACAGCTTGTCAAGCATGTGCAAGCACAGTTACATGTAACTTGGGCAGAAACACCAGTTCTTTCATTCTTCTTTCAGGACGTCTCTGCTGAGTTGTGGTGAAGCACACAGGAGAAGAATATAACTGGGGGGACAGAAAGTGAGACTGAGTTTTGTTAGGGAGCTCACCAGGGAAGCCAAAGGGAGAAATCCATCTCTCCTCCTCTTACAACTAAGAGCAGAGCATCACCACATGACTCCTCTGAAATACTGTGATTCTCCATAAGCAGAGATCAGCACAGTCTTACAAAATCAGGGAAGCAGTGGATAAGGCTGTGCAAGGCCAGCAATATCCAAGCAGACAGAAGCGGGAAGGCTGTTTAGGTTATGCAGAATCTGGTTTCCCATTCACCACTGTGCAGGGATGACTTTTAAGAACGCGAGGCTCAGGGAACTTCGTCTATCTTGAGCTCCGTAACAGAATGATGTCCCACCCCAATCAAAGTAATACTGGACTGAGAAAGTTTGCCTGTCTTCGATACAATTAACCTGGGAGAAAGGAGGCGAATCATGTGTGTGTGTGTGTGTGTGTGTGTGTGTGTGTTAAATCACCAGAAATAAAGCACTTAACCAATTGTCACTGATATTCTGAGTGCTTTCCTTCACCTTCCTTCTCTTGATGGGAAAAGTAAAAAAACTAAGGGTGTGTTTTAGCAAGAGTGCTACAGGCTAAGAAGAATCTCCCTGCTGAGCAATCCCAATACATACCAGACTTTTGCTAGCCTCAAATTTAAGACAGTTCTGATAATCCAATTTTGACTTTCAAAATTCATGTTCTTATTACAGAGGCTTACGTTCTTATAGAGGCTGTTTAAACCCGTCACAGCCAGGGCATCCTGAAGCAGCTGTATGGGTCACATAACTAGTACACAAGGAAACTGGTCAGGATGGAAAACCAGCTGAAAATGGATTTGATCAATGGGGACTGAGAGTGAGGATGAAGCAACTGTAAGCAGAGATCAAAATAAAGCTAAGAGGAGAACCAGGATTTAATGAACTGAAAGAAGATGTTGCTTTCTCCTTACCAGTCCAGACGGGAAGACTCTTTCAGGCTGTCTGTGATCCATTCTAGGATGGGCTTAGGTCTGTACAATTTTCAGATGACACAGTGATGACAGTGAAACAAACACAAGGAAGGAAGGCTAAAGAAATAAAGTTGGCTTGTAGTAAATATGAACAGCATCTTTAGCTAAAGCCCCAACTATACTGTATTTGGTAGGCACTAGACACTGGCTTGCAGATCTGCTCACACCAGCATCCCGGTGAGCTATCAACATTGTTAGAATGGAAACCCCACCAGATACTGTAAGTGAAACCAGCTTTTTCATCACAAAGTCTTAGTTTTACAGAGCATTTTAGGCCTGAAGCACCGCACAGTGAAAACATCTTTCCAAGTACTTATAATTCAGTAGATAGAGACTAGAGGAAAAAGCTGGAGAAAATAACCCACTGCAAGGTTTGCTTTTTCAGGCAGATGCCTCACACTTGAAGGCAATGAGGCTGGCTGAAAACCTCCTATCACAGGAATTATTTAAAATACCAAAACAGAGGTGGGGGAGAAACAGACCAAAAGACATCACTTGGAGGCTATGCATTATGGAGATGAGCTTGTAAAGCCCAGGAATATAACTAGGATTGCTTCTGCTTTGAAAAACTGTTCATCTGCATTTCTTGTTTTCAAAGAATAAAGATGTCATAACAAGAATTAGAGATTGTCAACAGTAAGAACAACTGGAGGAGGATTTATTTAATTGGTTTTTGAATGAGACAGAGACAGCACAAACAGACCCAGGAGGCCCTTCTGAGACCCCAGCCTTGGGGTTAACGGTGGCTTCCAGTCTAGTTTCCAAAAGGAGAGCCTCACTCTATGGAGTACGGCATATAAATGTAATCCTAATGCGAGGCTCAGTTACAAACACAGATATTGCTACCTATCACATATTCCCCGAGTACTGGAATTAAGGAAGTGATTTCCTGCCCACCTGCGTCTCAGGCTCAGTGATACCTCACAGCACAAGCTTTGAGCGAAGCTCTTGCCACAGCTGGGACCGTGTGGCAGGGCTTTGCCCTGGGCAGATTCTCTAGTGTCCATAGGAAGAAGCTCATCTGTAGTAACACAGTTACGCCTGAAGCTTCCACCAGTCTGTAAAATTTGGCCATGACTGGCCAATGGGTTAAAAAAGGGAGGGGAAAAGAAGAAGGATGGAAAAACTATGCAGAACCAGCTTCATCCTGTATGCTTGTTTCCTATGGAAACAAGGCTAAAGCCAATGCATTACAAAATGAACATTCAGTTTAGTGCTGGTTCTGTTTCAGAGCTTGACAGAGAAACCTCAAGCAGCAGAAAGTATTTGTCCTTCACTGTCTCAAGCAGGAATCTCTCTAATAATTGCAGTGATCCCTTCTTCAAGCTGTATCGCATTATGGCAATGACTAGATTCTGAACACACAATTACTAGATTTTGAACACACCATTAGCATAGAGATACCCCAACATTGAAGCACTGCTAAAGAACCAAATTAATGATGTCTAACTGGATGGTCTAGATTTTTTTTATTATTATATCTCCTGCACAGAAGTCATACAGCTTGCTCCTCACTGATGTGGTTGCCATACATAAACAATGCATAGTACACAAAAGGAGAGAGTAAAAAGAAAAACATATGGACATCTATATATTTAAGCTTGCCAAGTGTTGCCATTTGCCTACATATACCATTCCCGGAGATATGAAAAAACAGGAAAAGCTCAAAATGCCTTTGCATTTGCAAACATTCGCTCTCTTCTCTGTAGAGGGCCACTTCTTCTAATGTCAAGATGAGCCAGCATCATTTTAAGTCAGCTGGACACATTCTAACCGAGAAGAAAGGAATTACTTTCCAAGCCCCCCCTAAGTCACTTGCTCTGAATCATCCAATACACAGAACTTACTTTTAGGGAGGCAGCTTTTCAGAATAACTTCATTTCTGTTCTTCAGCACCCACAAGAAGCCACCTAAATTACCCACATGCAGAAAGACAGTAACTTCACCAAGCAGGTAACTAAGCTAAACACCAAAGGCTCAAGCACCTTGTACATGAGCTAAAAGAAAAGTCCGTTAGGCGAAAACCATGAGCAGAAGACAAAGTATTTAAAAGACCCTCGGTCTACTTCCAGACAAGTTACTCACCAGCTTAGCAGCTGCCTTTCCAGGTCTACCACTTACCTGATCACTACCTACTGCCCATTTCCCTGGGGCCCAACACAAGGCAGCTTTGCTGGTGGCTTCTTTACACTACCAGAGAGTAGCCTCTGGGATCTGCCACTAGACAGACAAAAACACCTTCAGCTTGCACGGAATTGCTCTGTTGCAAAGGAAATCTTGTCCAATAGCCCTTCAGTGCTCTAATAGGGTTGCAAAATCCTCTGAAAGGGGATCTTGCAGTATTGGCTCTCAACACACAGTTCCCAGCACATGAAAAGAAAGGCTGCTCTTTGGCCATGCTAGGAGGGAAATCATGACTTCCATTCAGCCAGATCCTAGGCAATGCCACACCATCCTTCTATCTTCCAAGCTTCACCGAACACCAGTGAGTTGCAAGCGTAACATTTTCCACTGCAAAACATTGTGATGCTTCCCTACAGTCAAGTCTGCCACCACACTTCCAGAAGGGCTTCTACCTCTTTATTAAGCACTTCATGGGCAGGAGACGACCAATCTTCCCATCATTGGTCAAAAAACAAAAAAACAAAAAAAACAAAAAAAAAAAAAACCACCAAAACCAAAAAACCACCACCAACCCATTTCTTATTGTTTCTTTTTCATAATTTCAGACTCTTTCTTGTTAGAGATTATGCTGTACTCCAGAGAGAGATGTATTCTACCTACCCACCAATCAACAGTTAGCCAAGATACTGTCTCAATATCCCCCTCAGAAAATTAAAGGACACCATTCTGACACATAAACATTGCCAATTAACTACACAGGGCCTTATTTTCCAATAGAAATAGTAATTCACATATTCACCCAACTATCTCTAAAGATTAAGCTTTTTCTCAGCCAGCCACGTTGTCAAAATGCACAGATCTTAGGCTATACCTGATTTATTCTATAATTTTACCAAGGAACTGTGTAGTGTTTTCAGTCAGTAAGTTTTCACCTAGTCAGACAAAACAAAGACCTGCCCAAACTTCATTTATTTGCCCAGCAAAACTGTTTTTAAGAGCAATCCACCAACTTATCTGGTAACAGAGAAGTCTTCTATAAGCAATGCCAATCTCTTCACTGCAGCCACCAAGAACTGATAACTTGGGGTAAGGATAGCTCAGGAGAGGAGTAGAACAGTTCTCCACTTAAAACATCTGGATGTAGAAGACAAGCAAGGGCTCATTCTAAGGCGCGTGTGTCATAATGAAAGCAATCTCCTTTTCCCCACAGTGATTTTGAGACAAATAACAGGTCTCTAGCTGGAGCCCATTCTGAAACATGAAGCTTGAGTTTCCATGCCATCTAACAGGAAGGTGTCTTCTTTCTATGGTGACACTTACTCACTAGCTCACACCACCCACGCCACTGCTAGAGAGGACTCTCAGCTCTGCAATGGAGCAGGTTTTCCCCCAAGCATGGATGCAAACAAGCCAAGGTGCTAAAACAGTCAGAGGGAGAGAACTGACAAAACCTCCATTCAGGCTGCATACTTCCAGTGCGCTCTGGAGTGCTCGGAGCCCACCCGCTCTCGCTCACGTGCAAACTCACACCTGGAAGCCTGAACTTCCCCAAATGCCATGTCAGGCTCGGCCACTTCCAATCCTCCCCACCTAACGTTGGGCATTAGATTATTTCAGAGCACTTCTGATTCCCTCAGGAAGTCTCTGTCACCATGAAGCAATGAAGTCAAGCAAGCAATCGCTAGCTGGGATTTCCTTTATCTGTCCTCTTTGACATTAAAGGAGACCAGCGTGTTTGATAAGCCCTTAGCCCCGACTCAGGCAACTCAGAGAACAGAACCAGGTGTTCAGGCTCCTGGCAGTCACTTAGGGGAATCAGATATCTCCAAAAGGTGGCACTCCAGACCCTCATGCCATAACAGGGATTCACCTACATCCCACTAACAGGAGCTGTTTTATACATGAACATCTCTTAAGTCCCCATTTCTCCTGAGCGTACAGGAGTTGGAATGAGGACTTGGCACTGGATGTCTTCATGTAGCTGGACATAGAACATGAGGCCCTTGCTGAAGAGATGCCGGACTGAGGAGGGTTCACCCTCATGATTTTTTTGGCATGTGTGTTGAGTGAGGAGAAGGTCATGCTGTCCCTGCTCAGCTTTAACTAACAGTTTAGGGTATTCAGCCAGGAAAATGAAAGATGCCCTACTCAGTTAAAGAACATCTAAATTTGTTGTACTCACCTCCCTACACTATCAGGCTGATCTGGACGAAGGCACTCCCTAAGCGCAGCTGGAAAACAAACACCATGGGAACAGAAGGAGAACATGACACCACAGCCCCATGGTTAAAACACTCTCATGGAAGCGGGAGAGCTAGGTGCAAGGTCTCATTCCTAGAAGCATAAAACAGAAGTGCCTGAAACTACATTTAGGTTCACCCAGCTCTCCTCTCTAGGGATGTGGTTATTGCAATAACACAGGCTGTTGAAAAATCAGGAGTGAAGCATGCAATTCTGACGAATGATGGCAATAAACTAGCATGTGATGAGTCTTCATCTTTTAAAGGAAGCTCTCTCCACTCTTCTGTAGTGCTATGGATCTTTACATTACTTTAATGAGATGCCAAGAGAAAAAACCACACCAAAAGCATTACTGAATACTATTTTCTCCTCTCTCCTCTGCTTCAATTTATATTTGTCTCATCATTTTGCCAGTGCAAATCTTCTTATTTGATAATCTCTTCAAAACCTTCTGAAACAATTTTTAGAAACCTGAGTCAACTGGATGTTGAATTTTGAGAAGCTTTTGAGAGAGAGTTGTGCTTAACAAGTGATCCAAAATGGTTGTCTCAAATATTCTGATTTTGAAAAGAAGATTTGGTCTGTAAAAAACAACCTAGATTTTCTTTAGATTTTTAGCAAGTCTGTCTTAACTCAGAGACAGCTGCTCCCTTAGTAGTAGTAGCAGAAGCAAAGGGACACATAAGGCTTGGTATAAGCCTTATGACTGATGAATTGCACCACACAATAAACTGTACTTATGATTTGCACTGCATCTTGCCACAGTTGCCCAGTGAAATGAGTCTCTAAGACCAAGTGTGTCATTAAAAGCACCTTATAGCTCTGAGACTGGCACCTGTACATATGGAGGCAGCATGGCTGAGAGACTATAAAAAGCATAAAATCACCTAGAGCATCCGTTAGAGCATCAGTAGTGCTGCGTGGCTGTTTAGCATGTAAACAGCATCTCAGTTGTGTTGTCTTCATTGAGATATCCAGTGAAGTTCATGAAATTAAGTCACCAAAAGGCAAACAGACAAATGCCAGAATCCACATGTAAGTAAAATGGATATATTTTACCAATGTATGTGCATGAAGGAAGGAAACTGCTAAGGATATCATGACTTCACCAAATGATAAGCTACACATGCAGTGTACCTTTCAATGGACTACTGGAGTCATCAGGACATAGGAACTGTAGGCAGACTGATAAGAGCATCAAAGGAGGCTCTTACCAATTGCATTCATGTAATTGGCTGTAGCACAGGGCTGTGGACAGAAGATAATGATGGCAGTAGTTTGTTATATTCACTCATTGTTCTTCCTTCTCCTCCTGCAATTAGAGCAACTATACACATAATGCAATGCAAAATTATATCAACTGAATTTAGTCTACTAGCCCCAGCAGACAGTTTCTGTTAGTATGTTGTCTTTCAACATGCAGCACAATGCAATATCAGAGGCTTAAGATAGCGATAAACAGCACGGGCTCATTACAAAGATTCATCACCGATTATGCCATCAGCATTGAGCTCTGTTTTTTCCAAAATGAAACATTTGTTTTCCAGCAAGGGAACCATAGCTATTTCTGTGGCAGAGTCCTGTTGAAGTATCCTGTTTGTAAACAGGGCCAGAACATGTCAAGTCTGTTTAAATCCAGGATTGGATAAAGTCACTGAGGTTTTGCTGGAAGGACGTATTCTCCTGTTATCTGGGACAGCTCCTGTGCTCTGTCAAGATGCAGGAGTGATGACAAAGTGGCTTGGCAACCATCTTGTCAGAAGCAACAACAAGGAAAGAATAGCACAGCTTAGAAACAAGAGAACAAACACACACCATTTCCACCACGGTGACCTTTTCCTCACAAAGGGAGAGAAAGTGCTGTTATCAGGAGGATATTAGAAGGGACCTTGGAAAAAGAGCTCTGCTTAGCCAGCTAGTGGAGACTGTTCTGTCCTCATTTGAAGTGCTCAGTGGAACTCTTAATTCTGTGAGTAGAGCAAGGGATTCCTAAAAAAAAAGCGTAACAACCGATAATCCACAAAAGTGTGAGGAAGGGTCTTTAGCTGAAGTCTTGCATTGCAAATCTAATTCTACAATTTTAAACAAAGCAAGCGCCAAGTACACTGACACTTCGGTCTGCAACAGAACAAAGAATCAAATCCTAAATATAGTTGGGTGGTTTATAACTTGAGGACAGCCACTAATTCTCCATACGAATGACAGACATATCCTTCATCTGCCTGTTTGACATTATAGAGTCATTATATAGGCAGAGTTTGCTGAAGCTACCATCAAAGTTAAAAACAAATGGAAAAGCTGGGTGCACTTAAGGCTAACAACATTCATCACTTATGCTTTTATTGACCTTGCAGCAAGGACCAAAGCTGTGCTTTTTCTGGATTTCAAAGTAAAGTGTAAGCACCCGTGCATGTAAGAGCCACCTCACTGCACCACAGCATGGGAAAAGGGCCTCTGTCTGTCCATGCTGGCAGCTCAGAGGTTCCATTTATTGCATTCCTCACCCTTACAAAATGGCAGATTATTAGGAAATAAAATCCAATCGTACACTGAAATTAAGAAAGCCAAAGAAATGACCTGCCCTAATTAAATCTTATGATCAGATCTATTTCAAAAGTGAAGATTGTTATTTTCCAGCTTGCCTAACTCATGCATTCTTCAACAGCCTCTGTTTTGCAAGTCAAAATGCCTTGGATAAGATTTAGTCAGAATCAGTCCTATTTAGCAAGGTGCTATTTACCAGTTGTTCTTGCCTTGACAGGCGAGATGATACAAATCCTCAATGAGGTGTTTTCAGCTACCTTGTTTCCCCCTTCACATTACTTAATACCAGATGCAAGATAGAGAGAAATAATGAATTTCCCAGAAACTGAACCCTCAAAAGCAAAGCCCATCTGTGCCTTAAAGACAGGAGTCTCACCGACCCCATCTGAAGAAATTCAACCCTGGCAATGAGTTATCAATCCAGAAATACTTCTGCTTCAGACAGGTTTTATACAGAGCTGAACCTTAATGTTCAGCACTCAGATATGAAAGCTCAATTCTTATTTCTATCAAAGCTGTTTATGGGATCCCTATAAGAAGGTCCTGGTTCCCTATCCAGAGAAAATCAAGACCTAAATGCAAGTGGGCATCCAGCATTCTCAAAGAAGCAGCATTTGTTGTCTAAATTAATTTCCAAAATAAAATTCTAGGAGATGGCATCTTCGTCTATGTGTGAAAGATTTGAATGCCTTAGCGATGGTTGTGGGAAACACAGGTTTATCCTCTATTAAAGCCTTGCTGCTTGTCGATCAGAGTCACCTTCGACTCTGAGTAGGCTGAATCCTCCTGAAAAAAAGGGAGTCTTGGTGATTTGAGGTGAAGAGACATTCAGGAAAATGTGTTAAAGTAAATATGTAAAAGCTCAAGCTTAACTGGTGTGGCCAGAACTCAGGGATGCTTTATCCAGACTCGAATAATACAACATATTTTAGAAATCTTAGTAAGGGGAGTGAGCAGCCACTAATAGATGCAATACACAACTGAATCCAGAAATGATGGACTATTTCCAGCTCTGCCACAGACTGGAAGCATGAAAAAGTCTGAGTGCCAAGGCAGCATCATTAAGACAGCATCAGTATGAGTTACCCATTTTTGCAGTTTTAATACATAGGAAAGATCTCTTTGTAGATTAATAGGAACAATACTAGACAGTCTTCCTTCGTGTCCCCAGAAAGTAGCATCTTTTTCCCTACTTTATAAACAGAGCTTAAATTTTGCAACATGCATCCTCTCGGTTTGTATTACCAAGCATGTACACAAACACACCATGTCCAAGATTAAGAGAGAATGACATATTCCAGCCCCCCCCAAATATCTGGTTTTCTTTCAAATGAAACATACTCCAAATTCCTAATTTAAATAGCTAGGGAAGCAATATAGCAAAATTTTGGGGAAATAGGGATAAAATTTGTTTTTTTCTCAATCTCACTCAGTTGTCATCTTCTGCATATCTAAATATAGGTGTGTTTTAAACTCACTTCTGGTTCAATCACCATCCACATAAGTTCTTCCCCACACTTCACCAATGCTCTACTTTCTCCCTCTTATCACTTCAAGTCATGGTCCACAGCTTTTAGGACCTCAGTATGAGCAATTTTGTTTCATTATTGCCATCAGTCTTCAGTGTGAATTGTTATCTGCTAAAAAGTTGTCTAAACCCACAAGCGGCCATCACAGGAAAAGAAACTTTCAGGTGCAGCAAATCTAGTCTGAACAGCTATGGACAGCACAGTTGAAAGCTTATTTCTTTCTAGGTCACTGCAACACATTCAACCACCTAAAACTGCATGAAGTAAAGAAAGGCAAGGCATCCTAACACTGGTTCCTCTTCCCCTTTGCATAGCTCACCCCAGCCTTTCTCTGGGAGAAGGGAAGGCAGCTTGCAATTATGGTGCACAAGCAAAATAAATTGTAAAAGTTCTTGGGTCGGCCAACAGGGAAGGAAAAGAGACATTTGCACACCCACTGTGTCCTTCTGCCCCTGTCTATTGGTGCCTACTCCAGAGGCAAAACCTGGCAAACCAAATCTTTCAGCTCAAGCAGGAAAGCTTCATGGGTTTTGGGACAGAGACCCTCAGCAGAGAAAACCTAGCAGATCTGTGCTCCAAGATGTGACCTGTACCAGAGTTTGACCTGGGTGAACGTAGAGCCAAAGTTCTCAGCTTCGACTGCTGGACGTCCCTAGGCTAGACAGAGCCTTGTTAAGCTCAGCGATGGTCAACCTAACAGAAGCAGCAAAGGCACATTACATCAGGTTTAACTTCTACCAGCTGTAGACTATTTCTGCCAAGCTGAAACAGTTTACGCTGGCACTGAGTACTGATTAGCAATGCCCTAATTAAATGTATTATAGATGTTTCCAATATAATTCATTTTCAAGGTGCAGACAAAGCTATAGGTCAAAAGGAATACCACTTTCTCCATTTACACAAAGAAGAAATGGGAACAATTTTAACACAACAGCATAGCATTGTACATTAAGGGCTCAGAGAAATACCGTTAAGTTACCTACAGCAGCTTATCCTCAAATTTGTATAGTCTCGACAAAAAAACCTGACAGATACAAGCACTGGGGGAAACAAGTGATGCACACAGAAATCCCTCCAATATCTTCATAGCAGCTTCTTCAAAGGTAATTTTATCACTAAAACATAGACATTATTAACAGACAGTGTCTCTAGGGACACCACTCCAAGCTAACAGCAAGTCTGGGAGCCTGCTCACAGTTTATGGAGTCACTGCACTGGGCACCATATGAGACACAAAGAAATGAGCCTACATACAATTTGTAACACAGGAGTTGAGCTGCTCCCAACCTACTGAATTTTCACCACTAAATTAAAGAGAAACAACCAAAGTGTGATTAAAACCACTGAGAAATAAAACTACTGCTTAAGCATTCTTCATCAAGGGCAGCACATGGGAGTCCAGTTATAAACAACTGAACGCACAGATCAGCATCGCAGCTGGAGTTTGCACATCCTGCCCTTTTCTTCTGTATGGCTGAGGAGGAGCAGTGCCAGGTGACAAACAGGTTTCAGACACTGGTTTTATGCAAATCCTCTGGAGCCAGGAAATAGTCTGCCGGGAGCTCGGTCGCACTCGCAGAGCCATTCCAGTTTCTGGTTCTCAGGTACCAGACCTGCAAACACTGAAAGGGGAGCCACAGCACACGCCAGCTGTCTATAGAAATGAATCACCAGTTCCACGAACCCAGGAAGTAAACGTGGTTTCCTATAGATTTATGGTTTGGTTCTCTGAGATTTAAGTTGTTGATTCAAGCTTTCCTTGCAGTTGGGATATTTATAACACCTCTTTTCTTCTCTAAGGATTCTCCAGAAGTGGCAGAGGTCAATCTTATAATGTTATCCTCTATCTGAATGGGCATTAATGCATGGGGTGCCTTGTCCTCCACCTGCCTAAGTTCATGAGACTTTATTTGAAATTGCTACTGTATCTTTGTCATATTTGGTTGAAAATAATCAACAGATTTGAAAGTTATGGTAAGGAAGGAAGGGAGAGAAAAAGATCATCTGAGCCTAATTTTCTTTGGAAGCCAGGGCAAAAATAGCACAAAACTATTCATATTAACATTTTATACTTTAGATCTCCTCCAGCTCTGTAAGCTGGCCCCCTGAATCCAAAGAGCATCCTTTAAGAATGCCCTAGATATCCATGTTGTGTCACATTTCTTTCAGCATCTTGTTTCAAATATGCTAATTAGAGTGGAAGCAATTAGAACAAAATTAATTTACCCATCTATATTTGTTTTTCAAGCTTTCCCCAAATGCTAAGGAAAATTGACAACTACAAAGTCAGCATGTCAGAGAGCTATTTCTAGCTTGTCATATAAGGTGTGAAGAAATACATGGCATTTGACTGGCTTCTCCTGTCCCTACTGAATTTATGGCTTTCACGATCAAACTGTCAGAAAGGGTGACCGTCGCCGACTGTAAACGGTAATCGCTTCCAACAGCCCAAGCGCTGATGCTTATATCACTTTAACTAAGGCATGTTGTCCAGACCAGCTGTAGACTAAAAGAAAACTCCAGCTGTTTAACAAAACCAAAAACCTTTGAACTTAAAAAAAAAAGTGAAGAGCCAAATCCAGGCCTGAAGTATTTATTACAATTGTATTTCTGTGTCTACTGGCATGGCTTGTTTCATGTGCCCTCTCTTATGAGATGGGATGGGATGTGTGCTAGGTCAGCCAGACATTGGGGTGATCGAAGAGCTCTGTAACCTCCAGGTCACCTCAGTTTCTGACAGAAAGTGGGTCTGGCCAACCTCGGCTTCAAATCTCTACTCCTCTCCTGGGACAAGATCAACAGTGACTCCAACCAGTGAGGATTTTATTTCTAGCCTTACAGATGGAAGCCAGAGGAAACATTCATTCCTGCAACAGCTCAGGTTCAAGGAGAGGCTTGCTGTATCACCGGTAGTACTGATGGCTTACAGTTCTTCCTGGGGTTCTGTCATCCACACATTTGATAGGTATATGTCTTCTGGTAAACACCGAGTAGAAGCTGACCCAGGAAAAAAAACATACCTACAAAACCTCACTCAAGGCATTCTTTCATTTGAGAGTGGATCCTTTACAACTCTGCCAGGATATACAATCTTTTTTGTCTCTCCTGCGTAACCCCATATTGGGAAAACACACTCTAGGTGCCAATTGCTTCTGAGATTGTTGTATGAGACAAAGTCAAAAGCCAACCTACAAGATGCAGGACACTTACTGATATTATTTCTCTTACTGTGGTTGCAGAAGGAAATGTGACTGGTTTGATGCCGTTTGTTCTCAGCAAAGCCACTTTGGCTGTTACTCATCTCTGTGTTATGTCCCAGCTGCTTGCACACTGTGCTATTATTTCTTTCAGATTTTTCCAGGAACTGAAGTGAAGCTTGATGGATCTACAGTTCCCCAACACTTCTGCCTGCCTCCCCTTTTTCAAAAGGAAGGCATTATGTTTGATACTTTCCACTCTTCCACTACCTCAATGACCTCTCCAATACAACCAGTACAGTAACAAGGGGTTTTCAGCCACTTCTTTAAGTGTTCTAGGAGGCCTTCTCCTGACAGCAAAAGGGGCTTTTAAGAAAATGGCTCCTACCAACACGCAGAGAAGCACCAATGCTCCAATGCCTTGTGCACAGGTTGTCAACTTGAAGGCAAAACAAACAGTTTTCTAGCAGTTCCACCAATTTCTTCTCTCATCACATGAGAGGGCCCCCAAAGGTTTGAATGTAACAGAAGTTCACATAGTTGCTCCTGAAACAAAAGCTGAAAATCCAATAGCCTGGAATAAAGCCTTGTTAACACCTCAAAGTGGTTTATGTAGCTCTATCACTCTCACGAGAAGCAGTGCAACTTCCCTAGCATGGGTGAAACTACATTACTATCAGTAGACTTAAAAAATTTTATATATGTACAAAAACACAAGACTCTCTGTAAAAGGTACTGCATACTGTTACACAACTGAATACAAGCTAAGAGCCATGTTGATATAAGCCATCATCATACTTCAAAATAAATACTCAGCTGCTAGAAATCTCAGGTATAAGCCAAGCCTAATATGCCTCTCAGCCAAAAGCAACATTTAAATTATTTGTTTAGGTGGATTGCTTTTTCTTTTAACTGTGACCATAGACTGCCACAATTTTCTTAACACTTCCATTTAATGTGGACATATACATTCTGTGTCCAATTTCATGTCTATAAAAGAACAAAATAAAACTTCTCAAACTGATTGCAGTGAGGTACTTGCAGAAAATACACACCTAATCTTGCTGTCAGAAGAATAGCAGCTTGCCAACTGCAATATTTAAGAACTCTTCCTCCTCCAGCAGAGGAAGCTTAAAAATATTTATCTCAGAGAGTTCATGAAGTTCTGTATATGCATTCAGGAGTTTGTCCTAGGGGGTAGAATTAGGAGAATATGAAAATATGAATTGTTTTGTACATGAGTTATCCTGGGCTCATCTAGAACACCAACCTAGCTGGTTTCCCTGGTAACTAGAATCACAGAATGCTTTGGGTTGGAAGTGACCTTAACGATCATCTAGTTCCAACCTCCCTGTCATGGGCAGGGACCCCTTCCACTAGACCAGGTTGCTCAAAGCCCTGTCCAACCTAGCCTCACACACTTCCAGGGATGGAGCATCCACAGCTTCTCTGTGCAACTGTTCTAGTGCCTCACAACCCTTACAGTGAAAAATTTCTGCCTTGTATCTAATCTAAATCTACCCTCTTCCAGTTTAAAGCCATTACCCCTTGTCCTACCACTACCTGCCCTTGTAAAAAGTCCCTCTCCAGCTTTCTTGTAAGCCCCCTTCAAGTATTGGAAGGCTGCTATAAGGTCTCCCCAAAGCCTTCTCTTCTCCAGGCTGAACAAGCCTAACTCTCTCAGCCTGTCTTCATAGGAGAGGTGCTCCAGCCTCCTGATCATCTTCATAGCCCTCCTCTGGACTCACTCCAACAGGTCCATTCCCTTCTTATGTTGGGGGCTCCAGAGCTGGATGCAGTACTCCAGGTAGGGTCTCTTAAGAGGGGAGTAGAGGGGGAGAATTACCTCCCTTGACCTATTGGCCATGCTTCTTTTGATGCAGCCCAGGATGCGGTTGCCTGTCTGGGCTGTGAGCGCACATTGCCAGGCCATGTTGAGCTTCTCATCAACCAACAACCCCAGGTCCTTCTCCTCAGGGCTGCTCTATATCCATTCTCTGCCCAGCCTGTATGTGTGCTTGGGATTGCCCCAACCCATGAGCAGGACCTTGCACTTGGCCTTGTTGAACTTCATGAGGTTCACACCTAAATTAGATTAGAGATACCTAAACAACAACTAAAGTTTGAGGAAAAGTGCGCAGTACATCACCATTTGCACAAACAAGAAGCTATTTTGAAAAACTTGCAAAAAGTCATTGAAGAGGAGATTTTGTTACTGTAAGAAATCTGATGTTGCTCTGGCTCTTAAGCAGCCTTGTCGTGATGAGCTCTGGAAAAGACATCTAGGAGCTGCAAGTCTACTGTTAGCAGGTTTAAAATCCCTTCACAGTTCCCTTGGAAGCAAGGGCTTTTCTCAAAGCCCTTAAAAAGATGGATGGCCACTGCCTCAAACTATTAAATTATTAACTTCTCCCTGACTATGCTTTAAAGAGTACATATAGGTGCCTCATTCAGGAAGGTTTATGTGCTCTGGAGCAAGTGCCTAAATGCATCCCCTTAATTAGGTATTTAAATACAGAAAACTCTGTAAGCTTCTTCTCAGTATGTTATTTCTTGTTTGCATCATCCTGCAACTTCTCTTGTACAAGGAGGCCATGACACCTACATCTGAGCTTCCAGTCTGGGGAGCAAACAAGTAAGTACCCAAGACTTTCATCTGATTTACTCTTGAGGCATGGGACCAGCTTTCACCTTTGCACCATTCTTTTTCCTGAAAGAATGCAACTGTATTGAAATACCTTGCTTTTAGGACAGATTCTGATATTTAATTGAGAGATTTCCATAAAGAGTACTTCTATTATTCCAATATTTCCTCATTTATTTTACATATTTTTGTCTTAAAATATTCCTATTCATGGTCCTAAGAATCTTAGTAATTAATATGTCCCAATCCACAGCAACAGCATTTGTCAGTTATACCACAAAGGCAATAAAATACACTAGACACTGTCTAAAGCCTGCAAATTCAGTCATATATATAGTCCTTTGCTCCTGATAGAAGTTGCTCTGTTCTTCTGCAAAAGCCCTTATTAAATAGGTAATTTTAGGTGAAGGTCCCAAAGGTCAAGCTACTTTGGCAGAGATTATTATAGGAAGGACAATTAAGGTAGACTTACATCCATGTGCAACTGTTAAGAGATAGAGCCAAAACCAGGAGCTCTAAATTGGGAAATGGCACCTATGGTATTCAGTGGAGTTCCAAATTTCCATCTCCATTCCAGTGTACTGCTCCTTCGGGAAAACTAATGAACCTCAGAAATAGTAAAGGGTGGGAACTGTCAACAGGAACTATTCTGCTCTGCAGGCTAGCCCAATTTCCTACAAAGGCAATGGAAAGATTCCTAATGGTTTCAAGCGGGAACTAGATCACATTTGCATAATGCATCCGTTAAGTCTGAAATAATTCCACTGATGTTACTTCCTCAGCCCATGCAAGATGCACACGGGCTTGAGAGACTGAAAGCTGTTGGATGGCATCTGCACATGCCCTTTCTGTGGGAAGTTCACCAGTTTCAGGTAACTTTTTGATACATAGCCTCAAATCTGCCTATATCCTATACAAAGCTATTCAGATCAGACTTTATACATAGAGAAAAGTTTTCTTCTGGTGTCTGACCCTTATGTTTGATATACCAGAAACTGTACTGATACCATGGACTCCTGCCCATTTTTTTTATTTTGGCTGATCAAACTTAGCCTTTATTTACTTATTTCATGGTGTATCTTTCTATCTGTGGCTTTTGCTATAACAAAGGTCACTGAGTCACACAACAACACTGATAACTATAATTTCAAAATTTCATTTTTTGAGACAGGAGATAGGGAGGAGAAAAAAAAGATACTCTGAATAGTACAATCTCTACTAATTAGCTTGTTATCATCTTTCTCCTACAAAGCTAAGAGTAGACAAGCCACCTTGTAAACCAGAAAGAATTGTAGGTATTTCCCTATCCACTGCAGTGCTGCCAGCTAAAATTTAGTTTGCAGTTATGCATTTGGAGGATTGTTGCCTCCTGACCCTTAGAATACAATGGTGTGGTTGATGTCAATACACAAATACCCAAGAGCAGAATGGTAACTGGGCATAAGTAACCAACAGTGAAGAAATTAAATTTATACAACATTTGGGAATTCTAGAGAAATCTGCCACCCCACCTCTTATCAGAGGACCTGAGAACACTTTTCAATTAATTTACCCTCTAAGGTAAATTAACTGTGTCTCAAATCAGTCACTATTGTACTTTGATTACAAATATGGAAAATAAATTTGGAAAATGAAGTGGAAGCATGGAAAATAATGTGAAAGAGGGGAAGGGACTCAGTCAATGCCACAGTCACAGACAGAAGAACCTCATCCAATTTCCCTCCTTATTCTCTGTAAAGCAAGTCGACTGAAAGGGAGGTAACAGACTTCATGAAACATCGACATTTATAAAAAAAATATTTTAGGAAATTCCCATCCAGTAAGAGTTAGGTTACCAAAATTCATCTAATTTCTCTGGAAAAGTTAACACTACCTCAAATATTAAATTAAGAGCACTGGCATGAGTGCTCCTTCAGCACGTGGACTTTGCGACTTCTTTCACAATGTGAAGATTAATTGAAGAAGGAAATATTCAACAGAGAACCAAAATGCAAAAATTCTGGAGTAAAAGCAGCCAAGTCAAATGCAAAACAAAAGCATATTTGACACACAGAGAAAGCAGCAACAGATTATGAGAACATCTTTTGTTTACCTGAACATAAATATTTTTAAAAGCTACTTTTTTTTTTTTAAACATTACTCCATATCTAAAAGTATTGCTCTCCAGACACACGCTTTCATGTTTCACATGACTTATAAAAGCTAAACAAGTTAATGAAAGGTAAACAGCTTTAATTGCAGCTTTCAAGCACATGCTCAGAGACTCTCATGGACTCTGATATTATTTCGCTAGTACAATGCCACAGACGGAAGGATAGGTGTGCTGGTACCTAGCGTCAGCTGCTGCAGCAGTCTACCTGCCTTTTACAAGATGCCAACTTTCCACATTCTTCAAGATTCATACTTTTCTGAGCTAAACAGGACCATTACCACCACTGTCAGTGTACCATAAGATAAAATGGAATCTTTTCCCAACTGTAGTAGGACTCTGTACTTTTCACTAGCAGAAAAAAAGGTTCTACAAGTTTCCTCATTTTACAGATAGGGATCCCAGAGCAATGATGCACCCAATGTAAATCAGTGGCTTAGTGACAGCCACCACGAGAGCCACAGCCTCATCCCACATCCCTGTCAACTGTAAGCCACAGTTCCTCCTTCCAGGTCTGTAAACCACGACTATTTAAATAAAAACTTCTCTACCCCTATGGACTCTACCTACCCTCTAATTACCAAAAGAGGTGAATCCAATAATGCAAAAAGATGGTGGCTAGAGGTATCAGGAAGACATGCTGGGACAGGAAAAACAGAACCAGGGAAAACTGACACTGAAAGTAGAGAAGGTGATGTCCACTAGCCAAAACCATCTGGTCACAGGGAAGGAGTCAGAGCTACTGGAAGCAACAACAACAGTGATGGGACGCAGCAAAGACACTCCCTTCTCCCTGTATGCAATAGCTTGGCAAAAAGACAGAAGCTGAAAGAACCGACCAGTCTCTTGGACAGATGGATGGTAAAAACAGCAGAGAAATAAGGCAAAAAGTTAACTGAATCAGGAGCACAAGCGGTGGCAACTCTGTCAAGAAAACAACATGGGATCTGTCAGCAGACATGCAGACAGCAGTTGTTGGTTGCAGTGGAAAAGCCTTTGCCAAAGGCTACAAAGTTTATTTCTTTGCAGAGATGACCCAGCTTGGTGAAGATGGCAGCTCAAGTAGCTGACCACCACAGTTCTTTAAACAGCAAGATACCCCACAGATTGGCATTGGTTTTGATGGGGTGACCCCAGGGATTAACCGGCCCTTTGTCACTGCTGTGAGCTGCAGGTTGTGCCCGCATGGGAAGCTGAAGTCAGAACAAGCCATTCCCTTTTTGTCTACTTGCAAATGTCTTCTGGTAGAGAGATAACTCAAGTCGGGGCTGCTCTGCGGGAATCTCCAAGGAGTGCCATCCAAGAGGGCTGGGATACATGGCAGGGGGAGGGGTGCTCAGACAGTTAAGCAATGGCCTTTCTTTCCTAATTACACTTTTTTGCCAAGATGCAATTAGTTTGCCTGCTTTGTCTTCTAATTGACAGCCTGCTGATCTCACATCCCCTGCATGCTGACCTGGCAGGAGCTCCTCTCCATCCATTCCTGGCATACGGGTATTTTTATTTAAAGCCCTCATATATTAGATAGACTTCACTGAATCAGCAAAACTACTTCTACAATTCTTACTTCTATATCTACCTTGTATTTGGGTATAAAAACCCACCCAGCCCTTCTACCCACACCTACACAAAGGATTTTGTTCCAGCTATTCGAGGAACAGAAGCTCTAAGTACATATTACCAGCATTATCCCAGACCCTCTGAAGTCAATGAACTATTAAGTTAAGCAGTCACCACAGCAAGACCCGAGTACTTAACTATTAACTAACTGAAAAGAACCAACTGCCTTAACACAGGGTTGCCCTGTGCCCAGGTTAATGCCAGGTGAGCTGCTGCAGCACACAGAGTAAGAGCCCGTTACAAGAAGTCCTTTATTCTTCTGAGAATTCGTATTTAAATATTTCATCTACGATGGTTGCTGAACCAAAGGAAATCCATCACCTTCCAGGTTATGTGGGGCCACAGGTCATGACCAAACTTATACAATTTAATTTATTTCGATGACAAATCAGTCAAACCAGTCCAATGCTACAGGCCAAGGACAAAGACTCTCCCTGAGATGAGACCTACTTAGAGCTCTGAGCTTTACGGACTTGCTCCAGCTAGAAAGCAGTCCTTGCAATTTACTCACCCCATCAATACTACACTGAAGTCCTCAAGGAGGTCTCACTTTTTCACTGACGTAGTATGTGCATCTGGTGCCAAGGGAAAAGAGCACGCCCTGCCACTTCAGCTTTGTAATAGAAACTAAGGGCTCTCCCCTCTAAAAGAGCATTTACAAAGTGCTCAGAATTAACACTTTTTGGTTTTTGTCACCCTGCAAAGGGCTATGAAGTTCCCAAGTACCGAGAGGCTCCACGGATGCAACTAAAGCCATTGATTTTCCCTCTGCATCTGCTCCTTGCATGAGTGGTGCTGGTTTGCTCCTGCCAGAGTAAATTCCCTCCCTAAATTTGGTAGCTGACAACACAAGCACCCCAGAGGCCCTTTGCTTACTGGCCTCTTCCAACGCACATCTTAGATTTCCGATTCTTTAAGGCTGCTTTAGTTTGAGTCATTTGCCTGGGAAAGATCAAGCACCAAAGTTTCACCCAGAGTTCAGTTATGCTTCTCCATGGATTGACAGGCTTTTATAAAAACAGTGGACTGATCAATGAAAGCAGCCATGGTGGGCTTCTACATGCATGGTTAGGGGGAAAAAGCTACAAATAAAGAGAACCATAATTCTAGTCACGAGGAATCACAGATCTTCCTTGGATGTTCTCAGTGCCCCTCCTCTAGAGGTCTTTTGGTCCATCATAGCTGTGAAAGCCCAAATCATGCATTCCTGTAGCCAGAGCCCCGGGCAGGTGGGTTGGTGTTGGAGTAGCTCCCTGATTCACCACTCTGCCTCCTTCAGAAACAATGTGCTTCCACAGATGGCCCTAAATGGAGTAGACATCTGAGGCATTCAAAAGGATTTCCTCTCTCTATTTACTCCGTATCACCTGAGACTGTCCCTGGTGTTGGGGACGAAAGTACTTTAGGTACCTCCTCTTTATCAGCCTGCTGTCCAACATCCCCCCTACCGTGAACAGTTTATTTTACAGTTCCAGCTCCAGGTGAGACTACTGACAGACACATCCCCAGGGACTGCCTTGCACGATATGAAAGCTGAAAAGTGCATTTATCTTTGCTACCTTGCCAGTTCTCTGGGCCACATGTTGTTAACACAGATGATAAAGCTAAGGAAGAAAAAAAAAAAAAAAAAAACAAAAAAGATACCTTGCCCAGACTTGTCAGCGAAACAAAGATACCATGCCCCAAACGGGCCATTGCTGGAATTTCCATGCCTGTACCCATGCAGCAGGTGTGTGCTTATCTGGGGATGTTTGATTATCCCACACTACAGATTTTTAAAGCCCATGGGAGCTACAGTTAAACCCCATTGCCACCAGTTCCTACTGTGAACTCTCTTTCAGATACATGCCTAAAGAAAAGCAAGCCTGAACCTTTTTTGGAGGGTTTAAAATAGCCATCAACCAACTTGAGTAAAGCAGGGCTGGTTTGGGGAGTGTTCCTGGCAGGGCTGGGTGAGAAGGCACGGGTCTGCATTTGTACTTTCAACTTCTCTGTCATAGGTGTGATGCTGCAGGAACTGTGCTGATCGTTGTGTGCAGATAAGTCCAGACAGCTTCGCTCTTCGGGCCCTATCGCTTCTCCTTAAAGGGGAAATCTCAACTCTTTTACTTTAAACCTTCCCACCTGCTGGCAGGCTGTTTCTCACCAGAGGGCATGCATTTTCTTGGATACGTAATTTCCCAGATATTCTTGATAGTGGTAACCGCCTGCGTAGAATTCACATGGATTTCTTTCAGCTCCTGGAACCATATGCTGTGAATATATGGCATGATAGGAAATGGGAATATAAAAGCATGAGGTGTGACAACTCCTACCCTGAGATATAGCTTGGAGATTGGGGTGGGACATCACACAATGATAAAGTCACCCTGGGGATTAAAATGGAGCCCACGCAGCATCAGCCAAAAAATCAGAGCAGACTGAACAGATGAGCCGTTAGTACTGCAATTGCCAGAACCCACAGGGGGCTGGTTCCCTCCACCCTTGCATCTTGTGGCTGACCCACTTGCTCCAGCTAAAGCTTTTCTGTCGTTTCAGCGCTTATAAAAGTCTTTTCTGAGTTACTACCCCAACCTTCATTCAGGGGAGCATTGACACTGCAGCCTTTTGCCTCCGACTGGGTGCTCCCCTCCACTGCTGGGCTGAGAGTCCCCACACTCACACCGAACGAAGCTCTGGAGCCCACGCTGGGGCACAGAGTACCATCTGAGGTGGGGAAGGGAAAGGCACTTTTCAAAGAAATAATCTGAACAGACCGATGTGAGTGCCATAGCCTGAGTTAACTTTAGATTTCAACTGGAAGAGCTGCTGGCGACTTGCCCAGATTCCCTGGCCTGCTGCCTGCCAACTCCTCAGAGACTATTTTTATCATTATTTATTTATTAAATTTAACTGTCTTGGGGCTGGACCGCAGACAGACGGAATCTAAAAAGGCAGACGCCCAACGGAAAGCTAGCTGGGAGGTAGGGGGAGAGGTTGATTATAATATCTAGTCCTGTCCCACTGAAGAGCAAAAAGAAAAACTTCTAAGAGAGTTTGTGGCTTAACAGGCTTAAATTCTTGCAATTCTTCTAGGCACCACATTGCCGAGAAAGAGAAGGTGCTGGCTCACCTGGTAGGTACACGTGCCATTTCCATACAGACTGGCAGACTGGGCTATGGCTTATGAATTTGGAGAAAGGTCATGGACTAGCAAGAGCACGAAAGCAATGCCATGAAAGCTGACAATCCACCGTACCAATACCGAGCAGGAGCGACCACTTCTAAGGAGCAACCTGAATCAGTAACTGATTCTCCACTACGAATCAGTTTTATCTGGGATCCTCTACAAGAAAGGCACTCTGCTTTTTTTTTTTTTTTTTTTTTTTTTGGCTGCCTGAGGCCACCAAATTATACCACACAGGCTGCTTGTAACCAAGTGCTCGGTTCAGCTTCTGCTATTAGATACCCTAGTGTTTTGCTAGTGCCTTACAGGCCCGAAGAGAATTCCTTTCAGTCCTTCCCAACCTGTGCTGGAACCAAGCCCAAGAGGCCATATATCCCATTATAAAGCCCAAACCACACTCTGCTATTTGGAGAAGGCAAATCCAGCCAAAGCCACAAACAATATGGATTGTTCCAAAATGCATTTCCAGATGGATCGCGATGAATGAAATACAGAACACCTACAAAGAGATTTCCATCTTCAAAAGGAACCAGTGCATCTGATCTCCCCGAAAACCAGGTCTGGGAATGGGAAACTATGGCAAGTGAGACTAATTCTTTCTACAACAGAAATACTTCACACTCAGACGAATGCTTTCCACCCACAAACCATAAAGCACTTTTTCTAAAAGCAAGTACTATTCTGGTTTCACTCAGAATAGCAGAAACAAGGCATGTAAACCACTCGCTCAGGGTCACACAACACAATACAGTATTGTCAGCTCTTTGACCTTGCTTTTCCAGTGCTTTACCTTGCCCTGTTGTGCTGCCTGGACAATGTGTTGATAGACAACAGGCTTTCTATTCCAACAGAGCCCTGTAAATCACAGCTACCAGTCTGCCCACATCATGCCTGGGTTTAACTGAATCAGGAGCTGGTGGTTGTTGCTAGCACAACACTGATGCAGGAAACCTCATTGTATTTGCACATTAACAGCATGAGCCTTGCAAGCATGACACAGCATACCACTGGGAGTGCCACGCAGGAATCAGAGATTCACTTTTGCTGCTTCTGGACAGCCACTCTTCTGCAGGACTAGAGCGTGGGTCTCAGCAGTTCACGTGGCTCACATGACTCTGCATATCCCCTTGGTAGGGCGTTTCCCTTGGTTTCAGTGGGACTTCTAGATGCAAAAGGATTCACAGGTATAACGATGCTTCAGCACACCCTGAAAAAGCCAGGATGCGTGTATATTACCTGACAGATTCGAGGTCTCTCCTTTTAGCACCAGTCCAGGCCTGACATTTGGGTGTCTCCTCAGGCAGGTTGAAATCACAGCCCAAACCACCATGATGCTATCAGTACAAGATTTTAGCAATACCTTACAGACTATATAATACCAGTATCCCACTAAAGAAAGTTTTATTTGTAGTCCAAACCTCACAACCTATCAAACACAGAGCACAAAATCTTCCTTTCTCCCATTTAGAAGAACATTCTAGCCAGGAAGGCCATTTCCATGAGATGTGCACACATTTCAAAATGTAAATATAGCAGAGCAGGAAAAGAAAAAGGACTGTTTGACTGCTAATGAATCACCCTTGTTGAAAGTTTCCTTTGGGGCATTCTGCCATCTCAGTCACTTTGCTCTGCATGCTTTTTAGCCTAGCTTTCTCCTGGCTTCATTCACCGGACATACATCTCTCGCTAGGTTGTAAGGATATACACCTCTGCTTTTGTAATTCTATATGTCATTAGCTGGGCAATGGATGAACACATGGCTATATTTTAAGCTCACCTGCAAGTGCTATGATTCAGGGGACAAAAGGATTCCTTAAAATAGCATTTTTTTCTTTCAAGAGTAATTTTGATACAGTCAGAACAGCACTTATATACCACTCCACATCTTGAAGGGAACTTTGCTAAACATTAACTAGTTGCTCCTCATATCACTTGTGGCGTGGTCTCTATAAACATGCATTAACTTCCTCAACAGTTTAACGAAGATGAGACTGATAAATTAAAATGAGTTGATAGAGACCACAGATTAATTTAGAGACATGCAACAGGACTTGGGCCCTCTCAAGCCCTATGATCCGGCCTTTCTGTTAACAGTGGAAACGTTAACCGCTTTCTCCTCTTTTATCCTGATGCAGTCCAGGTCAGAGCCCATTTGTTAGATGCATTAAACCAGAAATAACCACCTCAAGAGCTGTGTTCTGGCCAGTTTCACTCATACTGAACCCATACACAACTTCACCCATATGAGCACTAACAAACACGTTAGGTGTCCTGCCTTCTCCTCGTACCATCTACAACTGTCCTCCTCCCTCTTCCCCAGGCAGTTTCCAGTCCAGCCAGTTCCCAGGTTTAGTCTCCACCTGCCACAAAAATACTTGTGCTGCCACAGCAAACACTTCTTTTGGTGGCTGTGCCAGGCTATGCAGGTTCGTTCTGTGCATTAAACTGGGCCAGATTTCTCTTCTGCTGAGGTGAAATCACATTTGGTACACCACATCCCCTATCAGTGCTTCCTCCAACAACCCCCCTCGGAGTTCCCCATCTTAATGAACTAAATTGTCACTCCTTCATCCTTGGCATCTCTCTCTTTCCATCTAGCCCTTGCAGCCTCTACATCTTCCTTCTGGAAGAAGCCTCAATAGGTAAAACACGATTTCAATAAAAGCATGAGAAGAAAGTTATGTCAATCCTACCCTACGCAAAGCCACCAGGCCCCACAGTCAGGATATGCTTATAACACAAGATCCCGTCCCCCCCACCCCAAGTAACGCTTCTTCACTTAACTGCTGACCTGTGCTGCTGGGCAAGGCGTGCAAAGGAAAAAGGGATTCTGCAGAGTGGTCTGCTTTGCCTGCCGAAGATTTCCTGACCGTAAAACATTCTGCAAAGAGAAGCTGAAATGCACCCGCTGAGCTGTAGAGCCTGACTCACTCGGAGCCACGCTAACATCCAGCGTGGGTGCGGCTGAAGTGACACACGAGCTTCGTATATTCATGGGTCGGTCTGCTTCCAGCAATTTTGCATGTGCAGGAGAGCACCGTCACCGTGCTGCGAGAAGCCTGTGATCTGCAAAATTAACTTTGCCCAATTCCATAGGGTCAGAGCCTGGAAGAAGAGGTCGTGGCAGCAACACAAAGACAGGGCACAGGAGCCTGCCAGCAGTTCGCGTTAGATGGATACTGACCCTTGGATGATAAAGCTTGCTAGCGGTCTGCTGTGTTTACAGTTATACAACAGATGGTTCCTTTAAAACAGAAAAGCTCAAGAACAAAACAGGAGGTAGCCCTACCACCAAGTTGTTTGGAGAAAGTTTCCTACAATTTTTTCCATTGTCAGTCCCAGCTGAGAGGTGTTTGTTATGGCAAAGTCACACGTGAAAAAGAGGACAAGCACGTGCATATCAGGAAACTTCAATAAGTGTTATTCCCAACATAAGATCCATGGCAAGACATTCTGGGTCACATCTTCAGAGTACCAGTCTGTCTTTGTTTCTTCCATCCAGCCCCTTGTTCTCTCTTCCCTCCATCCTCTTCTTTGAAGCCTCTTTCAGACAATTTTGAGCAATCATTACCCACTCACCCTGTTGCCATGTACCCACTGCCCCCTTCCAAGGCAGCAGCAGGGCTTGGGCATGCTTGGCCCATTTTGGTGCCCCACCGCTTTGCCACAGCCAAGGCTCTGTGCTTTACTGCATCCTACACAGCACGCTATCAGACTGCTAATTCAGCTAGCTCATGAGATTTTGTTCAGGAGGCATCAGGTAACACCTCACAATTAATTTTAACTGAAACTTCTTTGCAATGTTTTCCTTTGTTAGAGGGAGAAAAGAAAATTAAAGTATTAGCTGATCTGGCCTATATTATAATACTGGTCCAGATCTAAAGCAATCCTTGCTTTCAAAGGAACAGAAACAAGTTTACTCTGAAAAGTAACCACCCCAGGTGATGTCTCACAGCTCCATGCACTGTCCTACTCATCTTCCCCATTTCTCTTCCAGCCTGCTGCCTGCACCGCTTCCATACAGGCCCTCAAGCCTCGTCCACCTCACACACGTGGTGCTTGCTGTCTCCTCACACACACGCTCTCCTTCACAGCCCATTTTCAGTTTGACCCTCCCCAGGGCCCCACCAGACCTAACTCCACCATCCCACATAATATCCCACCACTGCTCAACAGTGAGCTGCCACTGCCTTCTCTTGCCGTGGATGGCACAGAAGGGGGTGGAGAGCAGAAGACAACAGGCAGGCAGGACTGCAAGTACCGAAATCAATAAGGAAGCTGTAGCCCAACCATTAGCATTCCTAAGTGCTTGCCCTTCACCTGCACAGCACAGGCCATGCCCTTCCTCTTCTGGCCAACACACAAAGCATTTTCAATAGTAACCTGTTCCCTTTTGCTCTCCCAGCGTTCAAATTCAAAGCCGTGTTCCCACGGAAAATGTTTCTGTGCTTTAATGAAACCCAACACGCACCTAGCCTCTGAGTCTACTGTATTTTCTTTCATTTCTAGCAGAAGTCTGCTGTTCAGAGTTTAGTCAAAGGCGCTGCGAGAACCCTTTCTGCTCTACCACACCAGTTTCCACTGCTGATCACAGAGGTAATCGGCGTGCTGCAGTACGCAAGGCTGGCCGGCAGCTCATGCCTATTTCAAGTGCAGTTACGTCCAGAAGCTTGACTGAACGGTATGAAATACAGAAGCCCACAAAGCTTATTATTTATTCTGTAGAAGTGACTAGAGGCAAGAGGCGGCAGTCACACTGTTTAGTCAATGAAAAACGCTCTTTAGGAAGATTTTAGATGCCTAAATTCAGAAGACACACGTGGGAGCTTTTGGGTGCCTGAGGCGTCCCATGTTGAGTGCCTATTTTTTAACAGAGATGATGCAAGAAGAAAGCTTTACTCCTTCCTCACACCTCTCCTCCCCTCCCTCATTACTGAGGCTGGAAAGCCAGGGACCTCAGGAAGCCATAACCATTCTTCTTGCCCTGTGCAAGGTAGATGGGTCAAACCAGCTGTCCCATAGATTTACTGTGACAAGGATGGGATGCTGCATGACACACCAAAACCCACTTTCCTCTGGCACCACGTCCCTACGATGATTAAGACAGACACACTCTGCTCATGCTCATCCAGGAGGATCAGATCACCATCCTCATCAAGCTCCCCAAACACCTCGGCATGGAGAGGGATTCTGCCAGCTCAAGGGGCTGATCAAACGCACAAAACATTGGATCAGACACACAATCACTGCAGAGAGCTAGAATACAGTCTCCCAGACCCAAAGCAATGGAACGTGCATGAACACAGCTGTTTGAAAAAAATCTCACTGTTCCATATGCTTTTCCCTTAGGACAAGTTATTCTGGTCTGAAAAAAAAAAAAATAATATTGGTTTTAGAAAAAGTAGCTAAGTTCAAACAAAACCCAGCCACCGTTTTCTACACCACAGCTTCATAAACCCCTTTAAGGCAGATGCTAACATACAGCTGTGCATGCAACAGCCACAGAAACGCTGTGAACAAGAACCAGTTCAGAGCACAGTTATGGAAAGAGGTGCCGGCGCAGCTTCCCCGGCCACCACTGACAATGCTGTTTTGTTCTTCCATAAAGCTGTTTTGTTTAGGGCCTTCTTTGGAAATTCCATGACGACACATGTGCAAAGTGCCAGCACGGACGCATGTGCTCCTCCAGGATTGTTTTCACCATGGTTAATATTCCACCCTCCCAAGACTTCCTTAACCATGGTCTGTTCCATATGTTCATTACTTCAAGAGCAGGGATATACAGTCCTGTCCAGACACAGTTTCTGTCTTCCTGTCCCCGCTCCTTCCAAGAGTCACCAAGCACTTCTGTGGCAGCTGCTTTTCATGAATTTTGGAGATGGCTTTGAAGGCAGCCACAGTGATGGGGCTCACACACTTTTTGTGAACTCCATCCACCTCTTAAGTCATGCAAGCCAGTGGTCCTGCTGACACAAAAATCATGGCTTGATGCACACTTCTGTTACAAAATTAGCAGCGTAACAAACAATGTAGAACCTCAGCACAAGAAAGTTAGGAAACACTTGAGTATTAATGCTAGCTAAGTAAAACCCTCCCCATTTCCTCAGCAAAACAGTGCTTGGCATGCATTATCTAGGAAGCACCAGCTTGCTTGTTGCTCTGTGCAAACCCTACTTGAAAGAAAAACTGGCCCACATTTGAACCGTCTCAATAATCAGTGGTGCATAAGAAAAAGGCTCCCAAAGTAACACCATTAACCCAGTGTATCATGTTCAGTGGAGGGGTTCTCTAAGGCAGTTTTTCTTTTTCAGGAACTAATGCTTAACTTTTTCTTCCTGCCTACAGCAACCACTCAGAGTAACGCTGGTTACTCTATACTCCTGTCTGGAGCAATCCTGCCCCATGAAAAAAACAGCTTCCACTTCAAAAACATATTTAATAAACTACCAGCTTCCTATTAAGAGACTTATCAGGAAACACTGTGAAGATCTTACTTGTCAGGCATTCAAAAAACAAACCTAGACGGGTGGTCCATGGTGCGAGGTGCTCTGCTGCAATAAGGAAAGCCATACAAGGAGGCCTGCACCAAAACTTCACGACCAAATTAACATGCCCCACCTACACTTCCATACCCTCCTCTTACTGTCAGTGACTTACAAGTTCTCTTCTAGTATTTTAACCCCTTACTTTTCCTATATTCATTGAGTATTCAACTGTAAGTTTGTTTTGTCAGACCTTTCCTATCCAGAATAATTTTAAAAATCTTTTGGAACAGTTAATATTCTGGTTAAGAATACATCATGTACCTCCATATATATGACGTTTATATGCACACCATCTCTACTCCAGCATATACACACTCCAGAGAGTCACCGTTGGTCACAAATAAACACTGGATATCACAGATATTTTAAGGCCCCCATTGCTGTGATACTTAAACTAAAAAGATGGATAACAGGAGAATTGCTCTGCAATGTCCCACCAGCACATTCCTTTGCCAGGCGATGCCACTTGCAGTGCAGTTCATCAGAAACCAGCCCAATGTTCTGCTGAAATGAGGTCAGCAATTGAGAGTGACAAAGCACGTCAGGGAGAGGTGGTGCTGGAGGTCTGCGAGGCCCAACTGCAGCACACTGGGCAAGTCATGGCCTGATTTGCCAGAAATAGGTATCATTTCCTCTGCAGTGCTGGTAGCAGGAACAGGCGGGTGGGCCAGGCTGGGCAGCAGAAGAAAGAGGCAGAACGCCAAGGTAAGCCTGAAGCAAATTAAATATCAGAAGGCAGCAGGTTCCTTTGAGACTGCTTGGTTGCTCTTTTGGCAGAAGAGGAAAGCAAGCCATTAAAGAGGCAGAATACACCCATGTTGACTTCATTTGAAGCACTAATTGCCATGCACGTGCACTAATTGCCCTCACATGAAGTGCAAGGCAGCAGGCACTACTTGAATGCCATGCAGTAGGTGAGGCTTCCAAAGTAATGCTTGTTGGATCATGCTCTCACCACACACTCCAGTCATACCAAAGCAAAATGGAGGGAATTGGGTCAGTGTCCTTTTTAAATAAAGTTATCCATTGCAGTTTATTTAGAGACCAAAGAGAAAACTTTCAACCAGATCACAGAGACATTCAAGACATTAACAAAGTTTGGAGCTTCTTACCAAGGTAAGAGGAGGTAACAGCCACTGAAACAATTGGTTCTCTGCTGTCACTTTGGAGCACAGGGCAATGGAGATCCACTCTGCAGCTACAAGTACCTTATGCAACTGTCTCTCCTTTTGTCAGTAAGCAACACCATCTGATTGCTGTCAGTGAAAGCTGATGGCTGCCAGGGCTCATCCTAGCTACCTGCATAGGTAAAATGCACCAGGAAAATAAGCGCCAGCAGCAGGAACACAGAGCTGCCCTGCCTGGGGCTTTCTCCTGCGGCTGTTCACATCACTGAGGTGAAAGCAAGGAAACAGGAGGGGAAGAGTGGGCTGCAGCAGGTGGAAAGACCATGCTTGGCCATCCTCTTTCTTGGCATGTTAAGGGTTTCCTGGAAACAGGGCTTTATGCCCTTCCCTCCAGCAAAGTCTAAAAGCAGCATATGTCCCCATCAGGATGTTGTCCTTAACATCCTTCAGCTGCATCTGTGCTTGCTCCTAGCTCCTTGACAGGGTTTTCTCACTAGATGACACCCACCCCTCTGATCTGCCAGCTCAGGTGCATGTAATAAAATAAATGGACTAAACTAACTTTGGTTGAGTTGGGCTGAAATCAGCCTGGGAGCAAAAAACATTTCAGTTACTGAGTTTGACCATCTCTTTGTCAGGTACTGCTGCTAAAGCACACAGAACCAAAACTCGGGAAAACCAGAGCCTCTGATCCATTACCACATGAGTGTAGAAGAGGAAAATGCACCTCTCATGACTAAGTTTTTTTTACAGTATTTCTTCTCAAGGTTTTTTTTTTTCCCAGGACCTACTGAGGAGTCAGGCTGGGGAGAGAGACAGACAACTCTGCAGATACATCTTCCACCAGCATCTCTTCGAAAAATGCGCACTGCAGGGTGGCTGGTACAAGACAGATGCCTTTCAGTAATGTGAGGATTGATCAGTGTAAATCAGGCACTATTGTTCTACACCAGCTGTCCCTTCATACAGAAAAGCCCCGAGGGGACTTAAAGGCACTTTGCAAGCAGCCAGAAGGAAAAAGGTATTTTTGGCGATAAGCAGAACACATTTAGATACCAACTCATTCCTTATGGTTCTAAATAAAAACTAGACAAGGCAACAAGGATTTAGGGTATGGATTGAACAGAGGTAAGATTCCCCTTAGATCTGGCTGGGACAGGGAATAGCAGAAGGAGAAGCAGGTATCCTGGCCATCAAGATTCAAAAGTTGTTTAACTTGGCCCAGGAAACTACAGCCCTGCCTAAGGCCACTGTTTGTACAGAAGGCACCTTTCAGGTTTTTTTCTTCTTTACTGAAAGAAAATCAACACTTTCTCCCACCCTGCCCCGACACAAACGCTAAGTTTCCACCAGCAAGTCAATGTTACAATGCCACCCATTTGAACGGAGCACAGTATTTCTCTCATAATCATCAGGAGGTTTGGCAGGCAGGGAGCTGTCAGCATCTCTCCCCATGAAGCTTTACATGCAGCGGACAAGCTCACATTGCGGCAAGGCACTGGCTGGATAGCGCATGCAGTATTGCAAACAGCTTAAGCAAAGAAGAGCTGATGGAAACCAAAGGAGCTTCTCCCAGGAAAGACACAGGAGAGCATCACCTGCCACTTCAGCGTTTAACAGCCTGGGATCCAAGCCCTACATCTTATTACAGCTTATTTTCACAGTCTCAGCTGCTAAGGAATTGGCAATGAAAAGGTTTACTCTCAGCCCCAAGCAAGAGGCCAGGAGCTCTGAAAGCAGATCATTTTTCTGCGCAGGACGAGTTGTGAGCAGCCGCAGCAGTCCCTAGCACAGAAGCCGTCATATCGAGGAGACACTCGTGACCAGGCTCCCAAGAAGCAGCTTTGGTAATGGGGCCAAGGGCTGGCTAAACGTGACAGATAAGCTCCTCTCTTGACTCTGTCCCTATCACAACTGGCCCCAGCCCTTGCCAAGGGGGTCAGCACATAGCACAGAGGGTGACACTATCTCTTCTGACAGAAAATAGCATATATGAGCAATGTACTATGTTAATAATATAAAGTACTCCTGACTTACACAAGCTACAGTCTTACCCTGGAGATATTATAGTAAAGATTAGTCTGTTCAGAAAAGTTCATCAGAATAAATTGAAGAAAATTATTTAAACTTGTATGAACATTCCTCTTAACAAGCATTACTTTATTTAGTTTGCATTCCCTCTGGAAGTGAATTAAATTAACTAGGTCCATTTGCATCCAAAATAGAAGAGTAAGGTGATTTCAGCAGTGGACTATTGTCTCTATATAGTGGGCTCTATATTGTGGTTTAACTAATCCACACGGGTTTACCTTTCCTAGACACCATTACTTGGACAAACCTTTAATGTCATGATTATAGCCAGATACTGATTACATTAGGGAAGAAGGAAAACAAAAAAATAAATGCAGGCTCCTAACTTTCTCTAATGAGAGACAGAAATACTTCCTTAAGTGTTTGTTCACAGTCATTTTGACCACTTTTAAGAGCCCCCAGAGCAGTCCTGGAGTGCTAACAAGGTAACTAGATACACCGATCCTAACAGCTGAGCAGGACTAGGCACTGAAAGGGAAGTCACCTGTGAAAGGACACTTAACCTTCAAGCTTACTGCTTGTGCTGCCGTGCTTTCAAAAAGGCCTCGTTCAGGAATGAGACCCAGCTGTGCCCCAGATGTCATACAAATGTACTGTTTGTGACAAATAGAGAAGTGCAGGCTTGGGTGGGGTGGGAACTAAAGATAGGTGAAACAAGGAAACTAAGAGCTAGTTTCAGCTAGGAGCACCTGGAAAGCTCTAGTCATGGATATCTCTTCACTATCTGCTCCTACCCAGGGCTGTGCTTGCTTATTTGCTTAGAAAAACCCAACAAAACAAACAAGAAAGCGCTTTGTGACCCCAAAGAGCACATATACAAAGGAGGGGTTTTTTCAGGTGGATCTGCAATTAGAACCTGCCACAAACGGTTTAGTCTGACTTGGTCTTGTCTCGGTGAAGTGGGATGGCTAGCTGACCTCTGGAAGTATCCTTCAACCATCTCTGGTTTTATAGCTTTCAAAAGTTATCTGTGCATCTGTCATACCGGGGACACACGCACAAGACACACACTTGCTCCAGTGCACCAACACAACCAAGAAGCTACAAGCCTGAGCTCTATTCCCTCATTTTTCTGGCTTGTCAACAGCCTTGCAAATTTCTCAGATATGATAATAAAATCCACATATGCACAGCAGCTATTTGGTGGTGTACTGCTATCCAGAATAAAAACGGAGCAAAGAAAAAGAATATACTCAACATCAATTAAGAAGGCAAGAACACAATTACCCAGTATGAAATCTGGGCATGATGTCAGAGCCCCTTCACAAACTAACACGACCATCTGTGTTATGTTTTAAGTAGATGCCGCCACCCTGAGCAGGAAAATACCCCCAATATGTTCCATCACATGGTGTTATAATCTTATCTTACTAAGAGGGGAGAAGAAAAAAAGTACTGGTTCAGCTCACCTTCAGTTCAGAGATCACTGCATATTGCTTTTTCAACTGACAAATACTGTGCAACTCAGCATTTCAAATTTTTTTTTCCTTCCTTACCATCTGAAGAGAAGAAATCATTAAGTCTAAGAGACAAATTGTTCAGCGAGTAGCATTACAACAGGCTCTGTGGTCCTTCCTGGCCAAAAGATCCAGAGAGTTCACCACACAATAGCAGTTCCCACACTAGTAACTTACTTCACGTTTAACGGTTTTAAAGACTACAGTCAGCTTTCAGCATGAGTGAGACTGACATTTTAATTACACAGTCTCCCACCACAGTGCAGAGTATCCTCCTTTCCTAGCATCACAGAGCATTTCTTCCTTTCCTCTATGAGATTACTAGTAACCACCTGCCCGAAAAAAAGAAATCCCATTCAGCTGGAAACATCTTCATTAATGATATATCCCCTGGTCCACCCGTTCGTGCAGTTCCGTGCATAAATACCCATGCATTAAGCAGGAATACACACAAAGCTGCTCTTGGGTGCTCCCAGCAAACAGAAAGAGTTCATCACTCACCAAGCATGTCTGAGTAGTTCTGTCATCTGTGGGCTGACCAGCAAACTACTGTTTTTAGAAATACTGATTTGAGTGGTCTCTTACCACATCACTAGCTCTAAGAATTCAGTTTTGAGTCTGAGGGACACAGAGATCCATGCCTGTAGCATTTAGTCTAGAACAGGGAATAAAGGGAAGGAGCCATGGCTTTTCCTGGAGGGGAAAATACAGCCAGGGAACAGTCTGCATTAGCAACGTTTTATGACAGATTCTCGCAAGCAATGTCATAGCCTTTTCTTGTGACTATGAAGTGAGACAGAATGTCTTATACAAGCTGCAAACACATTTAAGGAATACACAGTTTGCATAAGCTGCTGCTTTGAGAGATCAATTTCTAATGTCTGTGGGAAAAATAAAAAAACACAAACCTTTCTTCATTTATATTCCTCCCCCTGTTGCATCAGCACAGTCCTTTGTTTACTGCCTGCAAAGATGCACTCTGATACCAGTGGAATGTGTATTTTAAATTTGTAGAGTAGCTTTAATCCCCAACTCAACCTCCCAAGAGCAAAGTTTCCCAGGAAAAGGGAAGATGATAGCCAAGCACGGCAGTACCACAAAGGCCCAATTCACAGTAAAAATTTTTTACGGGTGTTGCATAGATGTGTAAAACTTTTCATGAAAAGAAGAGGAAGTTTAATATTTCATCTGAAAGCTCATCACTCGAACTGTAGAAGCAGCAGTCTAGCTAGAGGAATTAAAAACCAAAATCAGGGCAGGACTGAGGATGCTTTGAAATACACTTCTCTTCTGGTATTTCTGCTGCTACAAAGTAGAAGCCACAAATGATGACCATGCACTGCACTCTGGATTTGCTTGATGCTACTACTACAGACAGTCCAGATAACATCTTAAACACACAAACATGATTTTTGTTCTTGATGTCTGCATAAGACAGGAAGGATGCATCACAGTTGCATTAGTGACTTATAAATATGAAGAAAAAAGTACATAAGGTATTTTATTTGCAGAACAGAGCCTGACAATACAATGAAACTTTCTATAGTGAATGCTGTAACGAAAATCCTACTCGGCATCAGTGAGGCCAGCCTGGCACTAGAAGCAATACTGTTGGTGCTGCCAACGCTGTCCATGAATTCTTAAACTGCGGGGTCTCTTACCACTTGCAAATGCATCATCTTTGTCGTGCCAAACTGACTGTGTCCAGCTGAAGCAGTTCAGAAGCTTGTCTAACTACCAGGCTTCTGATGGGAAAAGGGCTTCCCGAATATGCAAAGGCAAGGTTGAAAGCCAAAGGCAGAGCTTTAAGTTGTGTTCAGTCCATTTCTCCGAGTGTCAGAACAAGACCAGCTCATGCTAAATTCTACCGCTGATCTGTTCAACAATGCCATTCCTGTACCTGCCAGCAATGAAGCTGGCAAGACTTATCAACATTGTAAAACATCAAGTACAGATTTCCTTGGGCGTAGTCCAGTTGCAGGTGCTAAAAAGTATTTTGACTCTTGTCTTGGCCTGACAGACATTTTATGTGTGATCTTACTAAGTGCTAGAAACTTCAAACATTCCTATGATAAGGTGAGAACATTTTGGAGTTCAGGAGACAAATATTAAAATTCTTGTCTGTTTCTCACACCCCCTCATAACTAGATTACCCTTTTTAATATCTTTGGGGTTGTGTTTTTTCATTCACATCAGATTTCCCCTTAGGTTTTTACCTAGCCCGAGGACTTCATAATAATGAATCAAATTAAATTTCTGGCAGCAGCAGGATACATCTCAGGTAAAGAAAAAAAAATTTTTTTAAAGGTATCATCAATGTCAAAACAAAAAGAAGAAAGAGCATCCCTTGGATGCAAGATATCACAAGTTCAGATCACTAGGCTAGACTTCAGAAGGAGGGAAGGAACTAACACCGAGTGTATCCCACATCAAAACACAGGACTCGCAGGAAATGAAAAAAGTCACCCAGTAGTTATAGAGGAACTCCACCCACTTCCCAGAATCTTCACATTCCTTGCACACACTTGTCACTGTCCTACCCCTCTAGGCCATGAAAAAACCCCATGTAGCAAATCATGAAGTCACGTAGCAGCTGGAAGGCTCGGGGGAGACTCTGGTGCACTCCAGCTCCCTCTGCACGACATTTTCTGGGTATGTATTACCTGTGCAAGGTGCCATGCAAATCCTGCAATATAAAGCAGGCAGGAAGATAAAGCTTGCCCAAGGCTAGCAAAACTTGGAGCCTTGTCTTCTACTTCCCCAAACAAAAGCAGGTATTTTCTCTGAACTGCACCCACCTGCATGGGGGGAGGCGGGGGGGGGGGGGAAAAAAAAAAAAAAAAAAAAAAAAAAAAAATTTAGAAACTATTTTAATTTTTGTGCACGTCCCAATTAATGCCTGTATGGGAGCAAACTAGTTCTGAAACCCACTCTTCTCCTCGAGCAGAAGAGGATGAAAGAGTTATAAATCCAGATGCTGCAAAATTCAGCAAGCGAAAACTTGGTCTATAACACTCTTGGTGGGTGGTGGGGGGGGGGGGGGCAAAAAAAAAAAAAAAAAAAAAAAAAAAGATGAAGACAGGAACTTTTCAAAGCACAGGTTCTCAGAAGCCACTACCAGCTAGAGGGTGGACCACTTTACCACACACATGGAAGCTGCTGTCAAAATAATTCCAATTTTTACCTCTCTGTGTTTCAGCTGCTGTTGTAGATTTTTTTATTGCATCTTCTACCAGGACAGAAGACAAGTTCTTTTAGTTCAATTAGAAAATGAAAGTAACATCCAATACCAAAATATGAAGACAAAACCAGCTATTCTCAAAAAAACATAACTATTCCAACAACTGCAATGGCCAAAAAGTTAGCAATTGTTCCAATTTTCTTAAAAGACTGAGGAGTGTGACTGAAACACAAATTGAATGCATCTGGAGAAGTCTGGTGCCCAAAGTTCACGTTCCAGCTGGGCAGAATCCCAGTCCTCTTCCACCCCAGACCTCGTCAGCACTGCCCAAGCAACAGCAAACTCTGAGCAAAAGGGCCTTTAGGAAGCACTGAGCCAATTCAGCCTCCAAGAAGGCACAACCAGTTCCAGCATTCATCTCCATGAATCCCAACATTTTGCTGAAATATCTTCACCTCTCCAGAAATAAACAGAACCTGTTTATTAAACACCCTGCCTTTTCAAGTGTGTCATGAAAACGCCTAGAAAGACAAGCCTTTTGCTAGAATTAGTGCATCTGGCAGAGCAATGCACCTAAATCATCCCCACCACGTTTTGTCTTCAATTCACCAAGATCCAAGCCAGCTGTAAGACTGCGATTGCTACCACAAGGCTGAGAGAAATGAGTCAAATGGGTCAGTTTACTGAGACAACGAACCTATTAAGAATCCAGGAATGCAGAGAAATTAGATGCACAGCACTCAAACACTATTATACTAACAGTTACTGATACCACTAAACATTACAGTGAAGTATCAAACTAATGCAGGGTGGTGGGAAGGATGATAAAGCAAGGGGGGGAGATTAGGAGGTGGCAGGATCATAGGGTAATTTAGGAGATAAGAAAAACAGATATACCATTGTAAACCTCAAGCAAAACATGCATTCCCGAGAGATACAGACAATATTCCTACTAAGGACTAATTGATATACAATACCTCGGGGATTTAATTAATTACCTCTGTTACAGAATTACACTAGGGAGGCAACTATCAATGCAACAGTTACTGAGTATTTTGGGTTGCCATTTTTTCCCTGAACAAAAGACCACAAACCACCAATTTTTACTGACTTTCGTCAAACTGCTGCTCAGGCAGATTCTTCAGTTGTTAGCAGTGCTGGAGCACATCTTACTGTATGAGAGCTCTACTCATATCAATGTTTATGCAGAACAGGACATTAAGTGCTGTTTGAGGTGCACAGTATCTGGCCCCATGTGGCCAAGTGCCTTAAAATCACATCCTAAATGAACATTCCTCAAATTTATTTTCCAGGTGGACAAAAGTAAAACAGGCAGCAAACAACCATAAAAAAAGTGACACGCAGATCCATCTGCATTTTAGGTAGCTCATCTCTCTGTCTTTATGAATAAAGGCCACTCAAAGACAATGAAAGTGCAATACAATGACTTGAGTAACACACTTCTGAGAATCTGGTAGTCTCAAAATCAGTCATCACCTACATATCTTAAGTACGCTGAGGCTGAAATGGAACATACAGTACCATTTCTCCTGCTGTGTAACTAGCTTCTAGTTGAATGCCATTTAAATTACATCTAGAAAGCATCTTTACGAGATGCTAGAAGATATCCACAAGACTCAAGTAAGAAGTTGTTTTTAGCTCTGCTGAAGCGACAGTTTATTTAGGGAAAGGAAAAAAAAAAGAGAGACTGCACATGTTTTCATACCAGCATCTTCCTAGAAATGGTTAAAAAAATGCTACATTTTTGAGAGCGCCATCATGCAGCTGCAGATCAATTATGTACCATTAATGTGGACTGGCAGGGAGAAAGGCCAGCATGTACACAGTTTTCAGAAGTGAAGGATGAGGAGTAGTAATGTAATGTTGTTATGATGGAGGCGTATGGAAAGGGGCCGAGCAAGAAGGAGCTCAACATCAGGAGCCTTGAATCAGAGTGCCATAAACAAGAGCCATGTGCTGGGGCAGCTGTTCAGAGCTGTGCTATCAGAGATCCTTTGCAGAAGGTTTGCAGCAGTATTTCAGGAGGAAAGAGATCAGAGCATCTCAGTAACCTCATTGAAAGAGAAACTGAAATAAGACAAAAAAAAAAAAAAGTATTTATCTGTTCCCAGTCTTCTGTTTTCATGGTACCTTAACAGTCACCTACTCACGCTGAGTTAATAAACTACAAAGGCTTAACTGTATCCTTGAACAGGGAACCTCAGAAAGTTACAATAAAACAGGTTTGGATGGGAAAAAAGGAGTAAATCTAACCACAGTCCACGGGTTGGTTTGATGTTTGTATGTGGCATTCTTATCCCTTATCCTGGTCCCCCACCCACTCCCACACACAATCCCCATCCCTTTTTAAGTCTGATTCAGAGCCCAATAAACTCTGTTGTGAAACTCCCTGTCCCTTAGCCCCTAGTCTTACAAAAATGCCAGTGCTTACTCAAGACTATCTGCACTGAGGGCAGCTGGTCTACTCACATGACTTCAGTTAAGCATCTGCAACCTGTACGCTCCAAGTTCTTCCCATGCGTCTGTACAAGTTTGTGGGTCAGCTAGGTAGCTTGTTTCTACCGGAACATAGAATAAATCTCAGGATCATCTTTGTTGTGAATGCAAGACAATTTTATTGATAAATAGTATATTTCTTTCTCAGTTAAGTATTAGACAGTCTCATTTGCACGTGAACTATTTCTTACACGAATCCTGGAGTTGAATGTGTTTTCAGAGCCCACCCATGCATCAAAACCAACACATGGAAAAAGGCTGGCCTAAAAAAGAGATACACTATATATACAAAGAGAGGAAGACACAGACTTGAGTGCATTGAAACACATTTGTAATCCTGAAGACAAATGCAGTCATCCCCTCCCCAATAAATCCAAAAGCAGTCCCTCTAGAATTAATTGATCACAGGTACACAAGAAAAACCTTTAAGAAATCAAGATTTGTAGTTGGCAGTGTCATACATTTAAGGTGCTCTGCTTCCAGCAGCAGTCTTTGGATGTGTGTAAATTCTCAAACATACGATTTCTTTATCTCCCCTCCCTCAGCATTGGATAATTTTGAATATAATGCAATAATTTGTATTCATTAGCATTTTTTTCTTCCAATCAAACATCAGTTCAAGAAGCCCAGATCACTGTCCCTACCCGATCAGTATCGCAGAGGCACCAAGTATACCCACTGCTTTTGCTAGGGGTGCTCAGGGTGCTCTTGAAAGACAGACCCCAGATTCCTCCAGGTAGCAAACAGAAGTCAGAGCCTACTTTCAAAGACCAGCAACCCCAGAATTATTAAAAAAGCAGTTCAGTTAAGACTGAACAATGACAACTACCTTTACTCCTGGCATCTTACCAATTCAGAAATAGCGAACTGCCTTAACCCTTTCATGAAGCCTCACTAGCATAGCCTCGGACCAGAGAGTTTGGTGACAGAGAAGTCCAGTAGCGCTAGAAGGTAATTCAGACAATAAAATCATCCATCCTCAGCAAGGGAATCCAACAAGCTGCCTTTCTCCCAAAAGGGTCCTACAACCAAGAATTTCACTCTTGAGAAAGAGGAGCAGCAAGGTTTTTAACAGGCTCCTGAGCCTCACAAAAGTGCTCAGGAATCCACACAAGAGTCACGCAGCTTTGAATGTTACTGGATCATAACAAGAGTGCATGATTTTTTCCTGGCTTGGAAACAACTGGGAGAAGATTAAAAGAAAAGAGCCCACACAAAGAACAACTCATTTAAGTATAATGGTTAAAAATGCAAAGAAAAAGAGAGGAAAGGGGATACACATCCTACCCAGCCTTTCTTCTGTGACTGCTGTGGGTAAAGAACCATATGGTCACATAGCCGCAAATGCATTCACATCCACTCCTGCTCCACAAAACCCAGGCTGATGTGACTGCCAGCGTGAAGTCACTGAAAACAACTTAACGGCCCCTTGCTCAATTTGTCTGGTCTTCGTCTACCTTTGCCCCTGTTAGTTTGAAGGGAGAAAACAGGGCTTGCGTGCATCAGTGGGGCAGAGCTGAACACAACAGATTTCCATGGCAATGAGATACAGCCCGAGCGAGGAAGGCCTGTTAATAGCTGTGAGGCGACGTGCTCGGCAGAAACAGATTTTTCTATCAGACAGCCAGAGATAGCAGCTCATGTTCATACGCAAATGTGCAAGGAATCTGATTCCTGGCCTTGTACAACCCCACTGAACTCAGCCAGAGCTACGCCAACGTAGACCACAGCAAGATAGAGACCAGCATTTGATGTTAGTAGGAAAAAATAAATACGCAATATGGAGAGACACTCTGCCTTCAAAAATGAAGTAAGAGTACTACTAAGACATTCCTCATTAACTGAACGTTTATTGCCAAACTGCAGGAAAACCCAGCGTTAGTATGAAAGGAAAAGCAACTGTGTAACGCAGAGATTTGTGCATACTGTACCATCACCTACTGCCCATGCTTTTACCTTCGACAAGTGCACATTCATACACAAGCTCAACCTCTTACAAATAAGCCTGCTGCATTTGGAAAGGGAGGGAGCCATCATTACCCCAAATTCTCCACTGAGGGAGTCAATCATTTGGCCTTTGTGATTTAGGCTCCTTTCCATTAAAATAGTTACCAGCACTTTCCAACACAGCAATATTTTATGCACTTGTTAGTATCCTCCAAACTCAAACCTGCTTGTAACAGACTGCTAAGTCTTCTGGCCACAATCGTGACAAGCTTTGCCTTCATATTTCAGAATACAGTCTCCAAATACACCGAATTCAACAGGACAAGTCTCGGTTTATAAAGTTAAGAGCACACACAAGGCTTTGCAGGACCAGAGCTCCAGCAAGGAAGAGCTGAGGCCATTAGCAAACTTTTCCAAGTCAAGCAGAAAAACAGCAACTGTCCTGCTTACAGTGTATGCTCTGCTGGAAATGTACAAACCCCCATTTGTATCAAGCATAAGAAAAATATGCCATGTACAGTTTGTAAAAACATCTGTAACAAACTAAGAACAAAGCTAGAAACTTTCCAAGCATGCTTAATTGGGGGGTGGGGTGGGGGTGTGTGAGAGAATGGAGGGAAGAAAGAGTAATTTCATGGGCTATTTTGTAGAGCAGAGCAGCAACAGCCCCATCCTACAGAAATTTTATTTAAGTCCTGCACCTTTTCCTGACACTGCAATAGGTGGAACTCAAAACAGCTTAGAAGTAAGATTTAAGGTAAGCACTGCAAGTGCAAGGCTTTCTTTTTCACTATGTGATAGGGCTGTAAAACTACCAAACACCTGATTTTAATAAACAACTGCCAGTTACTTACAAGCATCAGGGCTGACTGTGACAGGCTCATCCTTGTTCAGAGTCCTGCTTATCAGAGGGATGGTGATTACCACAGAGCTACGACGTTTTAAGTCAGTGGTCTCCCAATTGCCAAGGTGTCTGGTAAGCTTAAAGTACGTGAGCCCCAAGGCTGCTTGCTTCGCTTGAAAAGAAGAGTGACGCCTTGTATTGCCATTGTTTATACAGATATGGTAATTAAAAATTGCACTGTAATGCATTCAATAATAGTCTTATTGTTCCCATGAATTGAGCTGCTCCAGTTAAACATGATATCACAGCTAAATAATAATCTGCATTTACAGGGTTGTTTTTTTTTTTTTTAAACTTTTTCTTCTGGCTGTATATGAACTCCAGGCTTCTTCACTGTAGATATTTCCAGCACATCTCAGAGCAGACAGCCTCCTGCTAAACCAAAAGCTAATTCCACATTCCCGTGGAGCACACTGTCCGATGCCTAAGCAAGCACTGCACTGCCAACGAACCCCGACTCCAGAGTGACACCCGAGAATAACCTCTAGCCGATAAAAACGGCGAGACTTTCCACACATTTCTCAGTAACACGGCAGCACGCGCAGATACCATTCCACAGGTGTGCTTAGCACAGAGCTGTTTACATTAAATACAACTGAAGGGCATTACCAGGGCTGGCTGACAGCGCTGGAACAGCGTCACAGGAAACCACTAAGGCACATTTCTTAAAAGTTTACAGCCTTAATGAAAAGCAGCAACAAGGAAATACCACCGCTATAAAACAGGAAAGCCACCACGTTGTACATCCCATCTTGTGGCAGGTAACCTAGGGGTTCGATAGAAAGCCCTGTCAGCCTTCCAGCAGCGGGCAGGCCTGTGGAAGTCAGACAACCCCACTCTCCTCGCCCTTCAAGGTGGCGGGCAGGTGGGGGCTGCCAAGCGCACACCCGAACCGGCTGAGGGCTCACCTACCTGCTTCAGGAGGAACTTATCCTCCGCGTTGATCTTGAGGGAGACGGCCAGGTGGATGGCAGAGAGCACCACCCCGCTGATGACCGCGGCCCTCATCCGCACCGGCAGCAGCGTGTAGATGCTGTAGATAAAGAAGACGGTCCACCAGATGCCCTCCGAGGCGCTCCTGGGCCTCACCAGCAGAACCCCTACCACTTGCACTGCCAGGATCACCAGGATGACAGAGTAGCACGCCAACCACATATGGTCCTGGTGGAAGTCGTTGCGGTTGCACACAATGCACAGCACCACCATCAGCAGGATGGCCAGAGAGAGCACCACGACGTAGGGTACCTCACAGTGGCCGTGCACAGCATGGAAGATCAGCATGACCACACAGACCAACACCAGCACAGCCATGAGCATGGTGAGGCTGCTCTGGTTGAGCCGGAAGAAGTAGCGCTGATAGAGGCGCTCCAGTTTCTCCGACTGGAACTTCTTGGACCTGAAGATTTGCAGCAGGCTGCTGCAACAGCTGCCCATGGAGAAGGCCACCTCGGAGTCCCCCTCGTCCCCGTCCTCCTCCTCCAGCTCCTCAATCTTGGCCTTGATGCGTTTCTCCTCCAGCCCCAGCTCCACAGACCGGGGCCGTACCTCCCCCTGCTCCCCCATCTGCCGGGGGCTGGCATTGTTGGGGGAGCAGGGGAA
>NW_009260026.1:2397119-2429194 GCF_000687185.1 Egretta garzetta | reverse complement strand
GCTTTCCCTGGAGGAAGGGGGGAAAGGGGAACTGCCTCCGGCTCAGGATGACAGAAACGGTGACACCGAGCACCGGTGGCCAAAACACTGGTGAGGAGAGGAAGGGGAAGCCCCAAAGAAACCTCTCCTAACCGTGGTACCTAGTGCAGCTTTCCCTGGAGGAAGGGGGGAAAGGGGAACTGCCTCCGGCTCAGGATGACAGAAACGGTGACACCGAGCACCGGTGGCCAAAACACTGGTGAGGAGAGGAAGGTGAAGCCCCAAAGAAACCTCTCCTAACCGTGGTACCTAGTACTGGACCTAACGCAGCAATTAAGACTAAAATGAATGCAGACTTTCAGGTTGAGGCTGGTTGATTTTTTGGTTTGGTTGGTTTTTGGGTTTTTTTGTTTTTGTTTTTGGGTTTTTTTGTTGTGTTTGGGTTTCTTTTTTTTCCAACCACCTAAACTCCAGCCCCTGTTTTCATCTGACAGGGCTGTGGCACAGACTTACTGGAGGGCATAGCCTCTAACCTGGTTAGCCAGACTGGTCAGAGGGCACGAGGAGGATACCACAGCAGCTCCCAACACGTTTCAAACACCAGACTCTTCTACCATGATCCACTCTTCCTGCAGATGTGTTAGCCAATTAATGATTTGCAGCGTTTTGAAGGTAAGCATCATACGTACCAAGAATAATCTCACTTGATGTTCTGTATCATGTTTTATTAAAAACAAACTGTCAAATCAGATGACTACTTAGCTTAAGTAGCTGAAACTGATAATCATCTAGATGTTTGTCCAAACACTGAAAAACCCTGGTCACAAGTAGCCCTTAGTAGTAGTAGTGCTGAAGCCGTGGTTATCAAAGGACAGAGATAAGGCAAGGTTTGCAGAGAGGCAGCACTGGTGGATGCAGTTGGAAAAAACAGATAATCTTCTAAACACAAGCCCTTCAGGTGCCCTTTACATTTGCAGGTAACTCCACAAACTACAGCAATGTAGGCCTTTCTTCATTTCAGTGAAGGTTTGTAAAATCAGATGCTGACTTTTCAGCAGCTACTTCCACAGAGCATCTTCTACTTACCCAGAATACACAGTTACAAGATTTTCACTAACAAAATGCATGCAACTATTACAGTGGTGCTCACTTATGTGGCATTTTCCTGCCAGATGCTACATACTGCAGCTGATCAAGATGGCATTCATAGTTCCCTTTCCATGAGGAGACATTTTTTGTAGATGTCTTTCAGATAGAATTTATCTTTTCTTGGGATATTATACAACGCCGTCACTACCCATACTCCATACGCTAGAGTACAACAAAACTCAAGAATTCTGTGGTTGGTTACTCTGGCTGCATAGTGCCTGAACTCTGGGGATGAAGACAGTGAAATGATTCTTCAGTGAGTTGTAAACTGGGACAGGTCTTTTTGTTTTGTACACTAAGTCCCATTTTGGAGTTCTTCTCTCAAAGCCAGCAGAAAAAAGATCTCACTTTTTCACAAAAATGTACAACTGTAAAACCAAGTAAAGGGAGAAAGACAATCCACAACAACTGCATGCTTAAAATTAGTTCTGCTTGACAGAAAATTACCAAGTAGGTATATGTAAGAACCAGGCAGATTCCAGATCCGACACTGACATCCTACTACATTTAGTTCTGGATATCAACAAAGCATTGCCCAGGTAATTGGCCAAGTAATTTTAAGGTTCTTCTGTTTCACCACTGGAACTAAGTCAGGTCTTACTTAGCTTTTGCATCATGATTGCCTCTGGAAGCCTGAATCCCAAGGCAGGATTCCACTGTACAGTAACATATAGCCCCTTCTCCAGAAAGTTTACATATATAGATACCAGAAACCGGTAGTTTCAATTCTAGAGTATCATTCATGTTTCTTTTCACTATGTCATTTTGTTTGACATATGAATAGTTTTGCTTTTTTCTAATGTTACAATAATTGATGCTAAAGCTGAAGACATCAAAGTTGTTTTAAAAAAATTCCTTTACCAGAGGGAAAAAAGGTTTTGTCCTTGCTAGAGGGCAAAACAAGTCTTCAACCAAAAGTTTGTAAACTTTCAAAGCAGGTAGGTAAATATGAGGTGGCGAGTTTAAAGAAAGCTAAAGGTGCAGTTAGAAGATATTCTGCAAGAAATCTGTAACTTGTGAAAACAACAAGGATGCTGTATTAGGAGCAAAGAGTAATGCCAAATAATTGGGCACTTCACACAATGAGGACATACAGGGCTGTGACAAAGATGATGTAAGATTCCACATGGATACTAAAAATCTTAAAAATAACGCCTGCTTTTAGGTGATCATGTTACTGGATCTCATCTTGGAACTGCAGTAGAAGAAAGGTACCTAGCAGGATATTGTAATATTAAGGATACAGATTATAACACAGACAGTTTACCTACAACTTTTGTTCTAACATGCAGTTTCTTCAAGCCCTGGCTCTTGTTTCAGGAACCTTATTATAAATGGCAGATAAGGAACTACATTTGTCTCAACCGAAAGAGTTATGCAAGAAAGCAAAACAAAAGCATATCCTGGGTGGCTGTAAAGTCATTTAAAAATGTCTAACATTTATTATAAAAACATTCAGGCAAATATTCTCTGTTAATAAATTATACATAGATAGCAGTTACCTTTTCCTTTCGTAACTTAGTCCAGTCAATTTCTGAAGAATGACTGTAAAAGTGAGGAGCATCTATATCGCAGTCCCAACACGGCTATTTACAAGCTATGACCTTAGTCCATACAAGTATTCTTTGTATTCTAATCTGTAAAATGAGAATATTTACTTGCTTTGTTCATAGAGATCAACAAACACATATATCACAAGACTATGTAGTGCCAAAACACTACACACAGTTTCCTTATCTGGAAAGGCTAACGTTTCACCTTCCACTCCAGCTTACCCTTCCCAAATTCTATTCACCCAATCATGAAAGCTTTTTTTTTTTTTTTTTGGGGGGGGGGGCAACATTCCATTGGGTACCTTCAATCATAATTTAATCAAATACTGGATTAGAATTGAATCCTGTCTCATTGGGCTTTTCTCTTTTTCAAAAAGTATTTCTCTGGTTAAAGAAAGACCTAAATGGAAGTAGACAAACATTTAGAGAGCACTAGCACAAAACTACTAGAATGATATCAACTCCACAAGATCCTTCAGGAAGCCGTGAGAGAAACAAGTACAGCCAGAGAGCTAAGTGAAGCACAGTTCTAAAATTCTTCAACACATGAACAGTTCACACAAATTCTGATTTCAGACATAGCCTCATAAATCTGAATCAAAACATTTTTTACTTTGTTATTATTACAACAGGTGCAGTAGACAAACATTAGCATTCTTTCTTTGCATTATTTACTTAAAACAAGGAGTAACGTCTAGATAGTGACCTCAGAACACACGTCACACATTTCACTTTTCATGGCCTTCACACACTACAAGATTCACACAAGTATTAGATCCAGAACTCTAAGATATCTGTGCTCCCTAAATTAGTGAAGCTTTTATAAAACAGACTCTCGGTCCTTTCACCAACTACTTTTGCCTAGTCCAAAGCAGCCCTCTGAAACCCAGAGCTAATAAAAGAATTCAATTTGGAGACATGAAATACCGAAACTGAATAAACGGCTATTATATATTCTGTTGCTCCCCCCACCCATAATCTGATGATTCACAAGGAACAGAACCAAAAGTGAGTAGAAAACTGTGAAAACACAAAACCACAACCATTTAAAAAAATAAACAAAAAGCCCTGCCCAAAACAACCTGACTCATCCCTGACTTTCAGTTTTTTTAGGGGTACACAGAAGCCTAGCAAGACAAGGTTCTTATTGAATCAGGTTTATCAGGTTTTTTTCACGGCAGCATCCACTAAATTTCACCCCAAATACAGGACTAAAAATACGTGCATTCCTATGCTGTTTAGGACAAGCTCCAGCTGGGATGCCGACCTGCAACACATGCATATACACATATGCAATACAGGAGGATTGCATCATGAAATTCACCATAACGCAAATAATTCTTGTGGTCATTCACAGGACTTTCACATAATCCTGACATTAAGGAAAAAGTAGCCAAGGATTCCAGTTCTTTACAAAGATTGTGAACACAGCAGCTCATTTGTTAACTGTAGCCCATATATACCTACTCAGTATTCAGCCTTGCTAGCTCACCTATGGGTAACACCAAAGCAATGTTAGCATGACTGAAATATTTGTCCAGAGTGGACTCCTGTAGCCTGTATGAAGCTCAGAGCAGAACAATTAGGCTTTTGGCACATAAGCTGTACAGTTTTAAGCTAGTTTAAGTTAAGGTCACACATGCTGAAAATGGAAGTATGTGATAGGCCCTGTCATTATAGCACTAAGCACACCACTCCCTCATCAACTTCTACTACCAAGAAGCCTAGCTGGCCAGCAGGTCAGAGGTTATCCTCCCCCTCTACTCTGCCCTGGTGAGACCCCACCTGGAGTACTGTGTCCAGTTCTGGGCTCCCCTGTACAAGGAAGATGAGGAACTCCTAGAGAGAGTCCAGAGGAGGGCTACAAAGATGATTAGGGGACTGGAGCATCTCCCCTATGAGGAAAGGCTGAGAGCTGGGCTGAAGAAAAGACGACTGAGAGGGGATCTCACAAACAAGTATCTTGAGGGTGGATGTCATGAGGACAGAGCCAGACTCTTCTCAGTGGTGCCCAGCGACAGGACAAGGGGCAATGGGCACAAACTGAAGCAGAAGAGGTTTCAGTTGAATATGAGGAAGTACTTTACTTTGAGGGTGACAGAGCACTGGAACAGGCTGCCCAGGGGGCTGTGGAGTCTCCTCTGGAGATATTCAAAGCCCACCTGGATGATGTCCTGTGCAACCTGCTCTAGGTGAACCTGCTTTAGCAGGAGGGTTGGACTAGATGATCTCCGGAGGTCCCTCCCAACTCTTGCCATTCTGTGATTCTGTGTACTGGGCAGATAACAAATTTGGACAGTAAATTTATCCTTAAGAATTCATATAATAGGACTCCAATGACCGTTTATTATGCAAACAAGTATTGGTTTAAAACACATAGCTGAAAATAACTAAGTCATATGATTTTTAACACCAGTGGTACATAGAAGTATTACATCTTTCCACCAGCAATTTATTTCTTCAAAATCTGGCAAGCTATGGCCTGATCTGCAGCCACGTATCACTAGGAACCTGGAGCATGCTGGCCCATGAATGCTTACATCTGCCCCATGTTTGTACGCACCAGCATGCCTAGAGCAGATTTCCACATATCTTTTGATTTGACAATACTTCTTGAAGAATAATTCAATTACCTTCAGATTGCAGAGTCTGCTTCTGGTAGGGCTTTGACAGTATCAACTATTAATTTCTAGTCTCACTAAGTAAACTAACCAGCAATGTCTGTCTCTCAATTTCACATCCATTTTCTTACTGATGCAAGAAAGCCTTCTCCACCATTTCAGTTCGATAACTTCAGAACAGCTGAAGTGCTTTGTTTACTTAATTTAAAATTGCACCAAAAATCTGAGTAAGGAAACACATTTAATACTCAAACCAGTAACTTTCCCAGAAATAGTTTATACATAGGAACAGAGGACTAAAACAGAGCACCTAAGTCAATTCCCCATAATCCTGGAATAAACACCTAGTGGAGAATAAAAGGGACTTCACATCATCAGCACACCAGACAAAATATTGCAGCATTTCCATTAAGTGCTGTTATTCTGCCTTAAAAAACAAACAAACAAAAAAACAAAAAACGAATGCAGCTAAATAATAATAATTAAAAAAAAAACCAAAAAAACCCCAACAAACCAAACCCAAACAATTCTTCCCTCCCCAAAAAATCCCCAAAACCATCTACTGGATTCCAAAGGACAAAAGGAAGGAAGTTTCATGTTTTGTCAACTCCCAAGTATTCTTTGGGAAGTACAAAGGTAGCTCTGTATCCTCCAGTAGGTCTCTTCCTCTTCTATCTCATCTTTTTATTGACTGTCATTTAGTAGAGAAGACTAGCACTCGGTATCTTTTTCCTATCCAGTAAGTGCAGAGGTTGTATTTTACCTGAAGAAACCTTTAACTAAAAGGCAAAATGATTTGATAAAAGGAACCTAGCGTTAGGCTGACTGGAAGGCCCTCCACTTCCTATATCCTCACCACAACTCTTTTTTTTTTTTATAGGCATGCTAGATGCAGAAGAAACAAAGGGTTGACCTTCAAATGGACATCAACTTAAAACTAATTTTAAAGAAGATACCTGAAATGCCTATATATATTTTTTTCCCTTCAGATTATCATTCATTGTTTTTAGTGAGACTATAGTCTCACTACACTACCACTGTAGCACCCAAGAGGCTGAATGTAGATTATACAGCAAATAGATCCTGCAAGTTCAAGCGTTCAAAGAAGGAAACGTCAGTATTAAAGCTTTTAATGTACACTTGTGATATTTATATATGGTAACTGCAATATTTAACAGTGCCTAAACGACAGCTACAGATGGTTTGCAGAAGATTGTGCAGACTGCCTGAAGCAGGAATCAAAAAAATATAACAAAATGCAATTCAGTGTTCACAATTCAGCTGAATAAGCCTCTGAAAAAACTTCCACTAATGAATTTCCCAACAACAACATCCTCATGTAGTACCAGGTAATGTAAAATTTCTACATATACAAACTATATGGAATTAATTTAATCTACAGAGAGGCAGTTTGTTGTGACACAATTTGTACAAACATAACTAGACATGGAAGTGTTTCTAAATATTGTGAATTATGCTTTTATAGTGGATGACTGAAATAATATGCATCTACTTAAAACACTAGAAAAATTAAGGTATAATGACAGTAACATCTCTTTCCCGAGTATTAGCACATTCTCAATGTCAGTACATCAAAGAGGACAACACACCTCTGACAATACTAATGCCCAGCTAATTTGTGAAGACATAAAAAGGTCTTTAGGATCTTTCACATCTGTAAAGGAAAGTATTATTCTGGAAATCAGGAGACAACAGTATTAGAAGAGTTTTAAACTTTCCATCCACATTTTTAATTACAACTGCTTCAAGGTAACCTTCAGAAACCACCACAGCAGCTTTATTAATTCTCTCATAACAATATTAGAAGCCTTCACACAAGTGTGGAAGAGTACTTGGTTAGGAGAATGGAAGCAGAATTTAAAAGCCACTTGATACTGAATGGAAATCCCAGGCAGTCAGGAGGCTGGAATCAATCAAACCCAACTCTAGAAATGCTCAGTCCACACCAAATGAAACTGAATCACACTGATATTCACACCTTTTTAATTTACACTCAGCACACCAGCACAGATCCTTCCTCAAATCTTACTGTCAATGCTTTATTTAAGATGAGCCTTAAATACTACTGTGAAATTAATTTGCTTACAAACACAGAATCCTTGTGCTTTTCAGACTTTTAATGTTACCCTAGGTAACTAAAATTGTTTCCACACATACTGTTTTCAAAATGCAAAGAGGAAACACAAATAACCAGTAACAGTTCTTCTAAGGCACAAACAGACCTCCGCATCACTCTTCACAGCGTAACATTTGAAAGAGAAGTTTTTAATTACACAGTAGTGCTAAGTCACAGCTATCATGCGTAGGACATGTGCTACATTATTTCATCCCATCTGCAATCAAACAAAAAAATCACTGTAGCTGTGCAATCTTATGACAAGCATATGCCTAGAATAACTCTGCAACTACTACTCAGATCCTATTAGAGGACTGTAACTTGTTATTTATGAGCATTAATGGCACCTAGACACAGTATTTAAATCTCTCTCAGAGAGTGTTAAAAATGCTAAAAACGTTGCTGTGGTAGCAGACATACTATATTTAGTAAATGAAGTATTCTATTGCATTAGTTAAGCATTCTGTTATATTTATAATACTCAAACAATTTTGGTTTTGTAGAAAACCATCACCATCTAGAGTACAGATAAAAACAGGATAACAAAGAGCTCGCATTCTATTGAGGATCCTTCAGGAAGTTTTAAGTTTGAATGTTGACAGAGTCAGTTAACATGTTATGAATACCTCTTTTAAAAGTGTAAAGCAGAGCATCTGTAATAGTATCACGTTGCTTAATTCTTTTGCTTGACCTCAAAAGTTATGTAGGCCAAAAAATCTTGTAATCTTGCAAGGCACACATTATATAAAAATGAGTAAAAATACAGCCCTAATTCACATTTATAAAGTATCTGCTTTAGTTGCTTAAACAGTAACGATACAACATATTTTGTTCAGAATTATTTTATTTTGATTATAGCAATTAGTGTCACCAATCAGTAGGCCAAATCCAGGCAGAGAGCACAGAATCAATTTCACAAGGCAACAACATAGACTAGTGGTTTAGCATACAAACCATTTCACTGCATTATCAAGTAGAAATATCTTCCAAACATGCATAAAAAGTCTATGCTTTAATCTTTCAGAGCTCCAGGTAATACCAGATTCCTAAATATACAAAAAATACATTTAACTTATAATAATCTTAGTGAATCAGACTTATAAAATTACAATTTTGTTCTTCACAACATAGAAAAAAATACAAAAATGACTGCATATAGTTTTCACCCAAATTTCACTGACATAAATATACATCAAAATGTATGATTTGATGTATACTCATGCAAATTTTAAGCTGAAAGATAGGTTTCAGATGACACTGCAGATTGGTCCACACAAATGCCAACCTTTCTACTGATAAATAAAAAAAATTAAAAAAACCCTTTGATAGAAACATCACTTTGTGAAAAATTACAATTTACCTTCACTGTAACCTGCATCTTACTGTAATTTACAATATGAACATTTCTACAATTCCAGCTGTAAACTATACACTGTTAAGAACCTTGGTCTTTTGGAGGGTAATGACTAACTCTGACAAAGCTGGCATGGTAGAACATAAAGTACTGTTAACTGAACCAGTGCACGCAACACAAAGACTACCAAAGCAGAAAATGTCCGCTGCAGAAATTTGGTGATGCTGATGGAAAAAATGCAAGCTAAGTAAATAGTCTGTGGGAAAAAACAACAAACCTCTAGATTTATGACAAAGAGCACTAATCAAAGCTTCTATTATAAAGTTCACATAAACCACATCTACATTTTCAGTGACAGGTGAGGGGAAATCTGTTCTCATTTTATGAGGAGGAAAAAACCCGTATGTGTGAGCAAAGTCAATTTAGGGAAAAACCCAAACACTATCAGGGCATTGCACTACAGTTCTTAGTCAAGATCACTTTCCAGTGATTTCCATGGAAGCTCATCTTGAAAAAGCACTGCAAGCTGAAGTACTGGAATCCTTGTACATACTAACTGCAGCATGTTCATGCTGCTCATGAATATAATTTTTAAATCAACTTTGCTGGTAAGATTCCTTACTATCAAAGCAGTTTCTTTTTATTTTAAAAAGAAAAGTAACTGTTTTCTTTTAAAAGGCTGTAGCTTATTTGCATGTGTGGTAAATTAGTATTTTCAATTAAAGTAAATATTTCATAATAAAGCTTGTTCAGTAAAGATGTTGGTTGTACAAGCCTTCTCTCCACTGGCAGCTCTCTCTACTTTTCTGGAGTGCCAGTGCTTTCTAACAGATCTGTACTACATCTTTCTCATCAACAAAGCTTTAAATTTGTTTCATATAGGAATATTACACAGCCATTTTCTTCTCCAAATTGGATCAACAAATTTGAAACCAAATCTTTTATTTGGGCACAGAAATCAAATCAAGAAAAGATCAGGAGCTGAGCATCAACAATAACCTGCATAGATGGGGAAATCAGATCTTTTAGATTACATCCTTCAGAAATACTGACACTAACTCCTTTGATAGCAAGTATAAGCAGAAGGAAATGTTTTGTTCAGAGGTGGAAGTTTACACCTTTGAACCATGAGTTCCGTATAATGCAACATTTCTCAGATGACTACAAAGCACCACATAACCTAACAGAGAAATGAAATTGTTGCATCTTTGAATGCAAAACCACTTTGAGGTTGTATATAGCCATAGCATTTTTGATTACAGCCAATAACTGTCTCCAAAAGGTTTAAAATAGAAGCAAAGATCATTATTGTCTCTTACCCTCTCCCTGCTTACAATAGTCCTGTTTGTGTTGAAGAGAAAAGGTGTTATACACGTTACTGAGTGCTAGGAAAATTCAGTCAGACTATTTGATGGAGCCAAAGGAATTTACTGAAGAATGCAAGGTTTGGGTTTTGGTTTTTTGGTTTTGTTTTGGTTTTTTTGTTTGGTTGGGTTTTTTTAATATAGCTCTGACAAGCATAAACCGAAATAATTGTAAATCCAGCTCTCCCCAGATGCTAGAACAGAGAGCCTGTGCCCTTAGTACACTGGCGATGTTTAGGGAGAGCTGCAATGCATCAAGCACAAGTAAATGGGACACAGAAACGGGCCACGTCCAGGAGGAGGTGCTGGCAGGCACAGCACGAGACTGGTATGGCAGGTACCATGGTAGTGGTCACACCTCACTTATGCATTAAATCATGACATTACAAGAGGGAAGCCAGAGAAGCCCTTCTGTTGTTGTCTAGCGGTTCTGATTGGGTGAAGACAGGACTATTTGACTATCAATTCCTAACAGAGCAAAGACCATAACCTACATTTCCTTTTGCCTTTGCTTGGATATCTGTTCATTTTCCTGCTCCCTTGGTCCCCTCCATTGATCCCCACCCCCAACCAACAGTCTGATCATAACTTGGGGCACTGCACACCCAGCATTAGTACATTCCACCTCGCCACAAGGTTTTCTCAGTTCCTTCATTTTCTGTTTTACCTTCCCAAGGGAAGGCTTAGTCTGAGAACCCAGAGAAAGCACCTAGGAAAATTTAACTTGCTATGGTCTTCAGCTCTTTCAAAACGGTGGATGAGGGGAGGCTTGTCCAATCTGCAAAAGCAGCATGTAACACATGAGATAATCTGCTTTCAAAGAAGGAGCTTATGACTTTGCAACATTTCAGAAGCCAAGCGCCTGGAACTGCCTGCTTGGATGTGCCAGTGTGATACACATTAGTCACTTGAGAAAAGTTAGGTTGAGGAACAAGGCCCTCAAATGATTTCACAGTAGACCAAATAGTCCTCAACACTGAAAGATGAGTACCACTGAGATAGTGGAAAGTGAGTAGAGATGATAATTTAAAGTAAAAAAAGAGAGAACTGCACCTGTTTCTGGGTGACCTGTCTCCTTGTATTGTTTAGATTCATTACTGATATCATTAGAAATATTACAGTTGGTATAATTTTTTTTAAGATATTTAAAAAGGTATCCAGGGATGCAGTACCTTAAGGAGTTTTAACGTTTCAGATAAGCATTATAGCCTCTGAATTAACATTAGCATTTGAGTAATCAGCTTAAACAAGATCTTCAGAGAACAGAGTCTGGTCAGACACCCTACTGTTCTAAATTCCTAAAGAACCACATTCCCCTCATTTCCCATAACTGGTTTCCTGTTCTTGTTCCCATCACCTTTTAAATATGCAACCTACCTTCCTACATTCAAACACTTTGCCCGGATTACATTGTCCACTGGAGTCTCTGACAAAATCCTGAAGTATTCCAGAGCATATTGTTTGCTTTCACAGCAATACATACAGTTTCGGGCATGCAGTCAAGCACTTAAAAAAAAAGAGGTATCAGTAATATAATCCCAATTCAAGCATTTAGTGGGTACAACTTCATCACTCATACTGCAACCTTCAGGCATTTAGTAATAAATGAAAACCATTTAGCACATCATTTAAGGAAAAGGAAAAGGCTAACTGCCAAGCCATATAAAGTTTAAAAGTTTTCTGAAGCACTGCAAGCTGAAAATTATTTCAATGCTTTACATTGTGAAATTTCAGTGAAATGAGATTTATTGGTTATTTTTGCTAAATTATTGGTCTTTTACCTCTGACTTATTTTATCCTGGTACATTCTTTATAAATGTGCTGGGTATTGAAAAATCTGCAGCATTTTGATGTTTGTAAAGTTCTGAAAAAGTTGGATTTACTCTGACTTCTTGTGTTCTTCAGTGTGGGAGAGTACCTTTCGCCTCTGATGTAGCATATGAAAATACAGCTGAGGAAAGACTGAAGAGAAAACAGACTTAAGTAAATAAAGTATGAAGTGAGGCTTACATGTCAATGCAAGATGCACAGTCACATACTCAAGGTCACCAATTCTCTATTAAATGAAAACATGCTTATCCGCTTTCCACTCAAGTCATCTATTACCTTTTATTCTTTGAAGAGAATAAGTGATACTGTCCTTGGGCTTCAGGTACTATTTATTTTTTGCAATCACTTTTTTAATTAAATGCAAAATGCCTTATTTAACTCTGCGGGTACAAGCAGGATGACAAAAATTTCCTGAACTGCACAGACACAACAGAAAGAAAATATATCGCAGGGAAGAAGTCGTCCTTCTGAAAGAATGAAATTTCCAGATTTGTTTCATGTCTTACATTTCTAGTGTCACTTTTTCAGGATCTAAAGAACTTTACACAAACTGGTGCCTCTTTCATCTCTTCTCTCTTTATGCTCCATGCAAAGCTTTTTCTCCTCTTTCTAAGCCTACATTACACAGTATGTTTACAGAACAAGAGAGTAGGAAATGGAAAGCATACATACATAAACAGCAAAAGCTAAAATTGTCATGAGACACTAAACCTTTGTGAACCATATGAAAATTAAACAAGGTCAGCATCAGCCTAAATTACATCAGTTACACATGCAAAGTGTTCGTTGTAAACACAGGTCAAAGTCTATTTAATTTGTGTACTAGATTTTTTTTTCAGGTCAACATTTTTTCTTTTGGTTTTCTTTGCCCTGTATTTCATTTCCTGATTGTTTCCCCGCTACCCTGATCCACCCCACCTGTGTTAAGGAGTGAATACAGCTGTCCAGAAACTAACAGAACACAGAGCCACATGGTTTCTCCACTAGAAGTATAAGTAATGGGGATCCGTTACATGCAAAGGATTTAATGACATCTCTTCTAGCATGATGTCAACGTTGACAGACAAGTACTAAATTAAGAGATTTAAAGTGAGGTAAATGGTAAGATGCAACTATCAAGAATGTAAAAATCCAATTTTTACCAACAGTTTTCAAAGCTTGCTTTCCTTGTGATACTAACATTCTCAAAATTTCCAAGATCTTCAGCGGATTCAGAAGGTGTAAATCCTGCATAGGTAGCTTTTATGAATGAACAACCGAACTATGGTGCAATCAATGACTGCAATGAACATTGCTTTTCTTGTATCTCAGGAATACCACAGGAACACCTTCATGTGAAAAGGCACCCAAGACCGTTTGAGTCCAAGCAGTTGGTTCTCAGAGTTAATGTGCCAATTCACAGTAATAATTAAAAAAAAAATACAAAAACAAAAACCTCCCCCAAAACCCAAAAAACTGCATTCAAGTTAGGCATCCAGCAAATTATAATGGAACACAGAAAATACCTCATTTAAAAGACAGCAATTTTAATGGAGAAAGCAGGCTAAAATTGTTACGTGGGTTCTCTCCCACATGGCCCATCAACTGTGATTTAGCTACCGCACAAGCAGCAATTCATACTCATGGTTATTTTGACTAAAACAAAAGATATTATTCTGGCTGCTTGGAGTTAGTAACATCACCATTTTTGGAGGAGGGGGACAAGGAGAAACAGATACATGAAAAGTGGTGGTGTTTTTTTTTTTTTTTAACAGCAGCTGTAAAAACTTATGAACCCTGATGTCAGAATTACATGATGGTTCACTGAAAGTATAAATGCTTGTTTCAGACAGCCACACTACTGAAATGTACATCTTTGAATATGGTTTATCATTCTGCACAAACAACAAGGTTCATACAAAGACAGCTGCAGAGATAGCCAACAGCAGCAGCATCATCACTGCATTATTCTGCATGTTACACTTTATTTGCATGTTTAAATTTGCTAAAGGCTTTTGTGTTCCTATTCCCCATTTCAAAGCAGCAAAGCCAAATCTTCATTCTATCTACAGTAATATTAACTGGAGATTATGTCAATTCAAGTTAATTCAATAGAAATGGTTCCCTACCCACTAATGCAAAAGCCATGTTCTTATTCCTGATAAAGAACTAAATTTTTAGAAGCTGTTTTGAACTTCGTTCTCCTTAAAGCCTGTACATAGGGGGAAAAAAATTATGATGATGTCAACATTTCCCAAGAAGTACCACAGTTATTTAATATTCCAAGTGTAAGAGAAAAAACACGTATTACTGTTTTGCAGGTCTTGGTAGAAAGCAATCTCTGCGTTTTTAACTGACTTTTTCCTTTAGATAATTGTCAAAATTAATTTTGCAAAATTAGTTATATATATATGTTAATCCCACAATTATTAGCTTTTCCTGTTACAGATTTTAATATTTAAAAATAAAAACCTATAAAACTCATACTTACTTGGAATGTAAGAGATCATAACCAGGATCAGGAATGTATAGTAGTCAAAAGAAAAATTGTACTTGTTAGGTAAACTAATGGAATACAAGCCAGACTGCCTGACGAAGGGTAATGCAGCATATATGGTGAGCAATTCGCCTGAGACTCCCATTGGATATAGTACTATAAACAAAGTGTACCTAGAACAAAACATTTATGGAAAGGATTAAAAGTTAAGACAAACTCTGACAAAGTACTTGTTAAATGCTATTAGGGATATTCAAATTTTAAATTCTCAACTCAGTATTCATTTCCCTTAGCTCTTATTTGATTAGAGCATGGCAAGGTATGAACATTATTGCAAGCTAAGTATTCAAATCAGAAATCAGTTTGAATTATTTAAAGGTTACCTCTGAGAATCTGAAAACTATCTTTAAAACTATTCTCCTGCCCCGTTACTTTCACTTCTGAACTCTTTGGTAGAGGTCATTATATTACTTAAAATGGGGTCAAGCGCAGTTGATATTAGCCAGTGAGCTTACAGACTGTTGCAAGTACAACCGTTGGATTCAAGGGTTACTGTTAAATGTAAATTTACTTACTGTTACCCCTTACTGTTAAATGCCAGTTTCTGATAAACACAAACACTTTGTAAATGGGACTGAGTTGTGACAAACTACTCTTTCAGCTTACAATGTAATACATTTTTTTTAACCCAGAAATCTGCTGGAAAGAAGCTAGGAAGTCACATTCACAAACAGGGCAATTCCCTCAGGGTAGAATGTAAATTTTTGTACTGCAACTATTTTACAAGATAAATATCCCTGTCATATCAGTGCTTTAAGGCTACAGTTTCTATTACGTCACCCACCTGGCCCATTTGATGAGATAAGGGAGATGGTTTAACAAGCTAAATGTATAAAAAGAATAGCGGATTATCTCCGTGATTGTCCAGGCCACCACAAACAACAGGACACTATCTTCAGTTTGTACCTATAACAAAGAAAAAATGCTCAATTTGACTTCAAGCATAATGCATTACTCACCAGACCCAAGAAAACCTCAAAGAAATCAATTCCCACGGGTTGCTTTATTGCATCATTTTAGAGAACAGACCCCAAGAATGAGCCTAAAAGCAACATTAGTAACAGCAGTAGAAAACCCTTATCATGCTCCATATTTTTTTAGTTGCTTAAGAACAGCTCTGCTTGGTGATCAGAGAACTTAGTATCTCCCATTCTATGCAAAGTAAATTAGTACAAGAAACACCTGAAATGCTGAAAACTTATAACTGCTCCCATTCCTATACAGTACCAGCTTCTATTTCAGTCCTATGATTGCTTCCTAGCGCAGCAAGCAGAAAGGATGCTAACACATTAGTCTAACACTCAATATGTGGTTTAGACTTTATATTCTGATCCTAGTACATGCTACTTCTGAGTAGAAGCACTGTTTTCCCCTCTCCACAGATGAGAAACTGGTTCCTAATTTTGAGCAGCAGCAAAACAGCTAACACCAGGACATAGGTTGGGAGGAGAGAAGAAACAGCAGCTCAGATTTTCTCACCTCAGGTAAGCTTGACAACTACCTGCCTCACTGTTCCCTGCTCCTTTTTCTGCTTATTGTATCCACCATAGTTCCTCTTAACATTACACTCCAGGCATTATGTTTCACTGCTTTACACCTCTTAGAGCTTTTATTTCAGACACACATCACAGAACCAGCTTTTAAGCCCTTCATATTTTGAAGGTTAATCTTCAAAAGCATGTATTTTAAAATTAATTATTAGATTTACTAGATTGGGAACATAATTATGAGGTTTAAGTTTCAAATGGAATAACACTGATGAAGAAGTATATGGGGTCATGGACACATGCTACAAATTGTTGAGAGCGCAAACGTTACTTTTATGCAGCCCTCCCTCTCCTTCAGCAGAATTCTCAGCTGTATGAGTACCTTAAGCCCAAATTCAGTGGACCGTGGGAACAAAAAGAGCTCAACCACAGGGGCCTGCATTTGCTTTTTTTCCTCCAACTCTTGAAAAAAGGGAAAAGGAAGTCAGTAGGTGTGTGTGGTACACGCTATTCATCTTGGGCAAAGTACATGTACAAACAAAAAAGAACAAGAAAATATATGGGCAATCAGAAAGCTTTTAATAGGAGGGGACTGATCATATATTTGTGTGTAAAAATGCTCATGAGGATTACCCATAAAAAGTTTTCTGATATGGACTACAAAACACAGAAGGATTTATACAGAAATCTTGGGATATCCTGGAACACAGGGCTGCTGTTAATCTATGTTCTGCTGCGTATAGCATTTCAAGTCACTTTCATTGCATTTTACAGCAAATGCACCTTGTCCTTTTTCCACATGAAACTCTGATAATTTGCTTATATATTAATCTCCCTTACATCATCATAAAAGAACAAAATCCAAAAGTTACTTGAAGATTTTCAGAGAAGGGACCAAATCTATTTTTACACTGCTACAGGATCCTAATCTTGCTTGGGGTCTGCTTTACAAGCAAGACTTAGTTCTCAACCTGGAAAAATTAACAGCACTTCACAGATGATGCTGTTCCCAAGGAGCAACATGCTTCACAAGCACTCCAGAGCTGCATCTTCTGGTCAAATCAGGAGTAGCAGCGTAGTGAGTTCATCTAAACCTATGCATCACAGGGTGGAAGTCAGTAAAACCAACAATCAAAAACCTGTAGCTTGAAGTAGCACCCATGGACACGAGCAAGGACAAGAAATTGTGATGCTAACAATGAACAATACATGTAGAAGTAGAAAATCTAGCAGTCACAATCCAGCTCTATCACAGGACTTGTGCAACACTGCCTCCTCAGGTCTCGTCTTTCCCATCGACTTTAATATTAGAACTGTGTTTTACAAGTTATTAGAATACTTCACACTGTTATAAAGCACACGCACACAACCCTGGTAAGGTCACTTAACAAAGAATCACTGATTGTGCCTTTAGATCTTGCGTCCCTATTTAAGGAAGAAAGAATACTGGAAATTGGTGGTAGTTTTCATACAAAAGCAACCTATATAGTTTTCAAATAGTTCCATTCTGTGCAGTAAGGAACAGGAGACTACTGTGCATTTTATCATCATATTTTAACTATATTCCACAGGTCATCATTAAAAAGTATGTTTCTTACACACTAACAGATACATCACAAGTCTGTCATTATTAGAACACCTCTTTGAGGACTGTCAATTTTTCAGTACTTGAAATAAAGATATCCAAGATGCATGTTATCAACCCCCTGGGAACTGATTTACAAAACAGTCTCTCGAGTCTTATTCATTTAGGCACTGCTAATGCTGCATTTGTATTGTTCCTCCTCCAATTTGAAGATAAGGGGAATAGTACAGCCAATAAACAGTAGACCCTTAATAAACCACTAAGCCCAATGCTGCCCTCAGAACTCAATTTCTCTTCCTTTAATTTTTCATGCCAGGCTTTGAAGGAGGTGTTAGACAAAGTCAAAGCATATTTAACACTTTATTTACAACTTATTTGTCCAACTGCCTTAACAAGGGTCAATCATATCATTGGCATAATTTTTTGCATGTGTTTCAAACCAGTTTATCATTAAGGAGGGTCCTGAATATATCTTGGCTTATCTTCAGTATTATGAATGGCAGACATTGTTTGTTAAAACAGAAGAGAATCCATAGCCTTTTAAAATGCAAAGATGAGAACTGGGAATTGACAAAATAAAGCCCGAGAGGTTTTTATTGTCCTCCTTATGCACGAAAAGGGAAATTTTATAGATTTCTCCACGTTAAGAGTAACAGTTTGACAAATTATTTGCAGAAAAAAAATCAGCTAAACGCATAATAAAGCAATCCAGTGCAGAAGAGTAAAACCAGCAGCACAGTGCAACTGTAATGATGAAACAGCATGTCTCCCTCCAGAGCACTGGTTCTCTGGTACATCAATTTAAAAAAAAAAAAAAAAAAAAAAAAGGAAGCTTCACAGTAGGCACAAAGGGCCTGACAGACATTTGTGTTATAAAGTATTACTCAACATTTACATAGATGTAAAGCAGTGATGAATCAGGATTTTCAACTGCACTGACCCATTTAGAGTTCTGAACTTTCCAGCATGGACTTCTTTTACTGCAACTTAGTCTTAAATATTAAAATTAAGATGCTCTTCCCTCTGTAAGTATACTTTATTACTGACTGAAGATGTCAATTCACAACTGCAGATACTGGAGTCTTAATTACCAGCTCAATATGCTGTACATGTCATCTTCACACTACCCCTTTTGACTGTCTGTTCTAGAAAGATTCCTCTAAATATATACTATACTTATCAGCAACTTAGCTGTAACTGCACCCAATTGGATAAGCATGAAATCACTGCTGACACTAGTTTTTAATTACCCATCAGAACTGGGTGTGAATTAATCTATCAGAACAGAACTCTGTGAAGGCCTGCCATGATGTCACCAGATGATATCATTGTTCACACAAATTCAAGAAGACACTTTGAACTGAAGAGCACTTTCTGTTCTCCTATGCCTACTTTCTTCTAGCCCTTCACACCAGTCAGCTTATTCTCTTCCCTCCTTTGTAGGAGAAACAGTAAAATTCACCAAACCGATCCCTTTCCGATGTAATGACAAAACAATTACAAGTACTGCATTACATGCCAGGCCCTCCTCCACTAAGCTAACATCTACTCAAATGATGGAGGTAAGGGGAATCTCATTGCTATCCAAAGAAGTGTGCAGTGCTTTAACATTTGCCATGCTTTAACATTTACTGTAAGTACTTTCATATTGAATTTAACAACACATCAGCACTAAATTCAACAAAAAGCACAAACATGTTAGTGGCAAGAAGCATGCTTCAAATCACATCACATATCTAAAAGTGTATTCTGACAGAAAGGAGGGATGCAATACAGATGTTTCTTCTTTTAACTATATCATATATGAAAACAGTCTGGAAAAGCAAGATACTGAACAAGTCTCACTCAAAAAGTTAAAGAGGAAAACTGCATTTTATTTTACAAGAACCTCATCATGCAACTGCGTAGCTTACAAGTTCCATAAAGCTGTGTGAGAATTTAATCCTGGACTTCACCATGGAGCTCACTTGTGCAGTCAGCCTTTAGAAAAAGTAGAACACTCGTGACACTTTCAGTACATCTCCCCAGGTGAGACTGCATGCTCTCTGGTTGGGGGGAAGGGGAGGGGTCAGAATACAGCCTCTTCATTTGATTTATTTGCTCTAAGTCACAAGTGAAAAACTCATCACAGGATTCCTCATCCTTACCATTCTTATGCCCACTTTCTAAGACATTAAAAAAAGTAACACATAATACAGTCTCTTGCAAGACTTTAACCAAAAGACCACACAAACGTGAGGAAAAAACTGTGTGTAATATTGTTGAAAGATTCCTCTTAAAAAAATATCCTTGTTAAAAATTGAATGTTAGGCTGAACTTGTTGCTTCCGTTTTCTCCCATTTGCTGGTTTTCTCTGGTGAGAATGTGGGCATAAGTTTCAAAAAGACTAACCCACAATCATTTTACAGACTTCCTTTTGATGTCTAACAGACAACACATGGAATAAACCTAATCCATGCAATCCAATCTTTAACATTTAGGTTACTTCAAAACCAGGAAGCAATTAATAAATACAGATTATCTCTGTTCTTTATGAAGCACCAGGTACCCCAACATTGTACAGGTAACAAGCAGAACTACAGGCATATTTCTTTAAAAATATTTTATACATTTATCCAAAATCTAATGTTTGGGGATTACGGGTTTGGGGTTTTTTTTGTTCAAAATCTAGTATTTATCTCCAGTGAATTAACAGAGACTGGAGTACATTTATTTGCACCAAAAGTGAAATCTATACAGAAGATTTTACAAGATTTTGAGTTTACTGAGAAAGGTAACATTCCTCCACTTTAAATAGCATGAAACTAAGGCTCCACGTGAACAAGCATCATAATACCAGAAAGGGCTGTTAGTTATTAGGAACTACAGTGACCTGTGTTACTCTACATGTGGACGGATGCTCTGATAACAGGAGCTACTTCTGGGAGCAAAGAAGAGCAGGCACCTTCCCTGAAGACTTGGTAATGAGACAAGCTCCTTAAGGCATTCTCCATGCCAAGTCACAAAAGATCTTATGCATATAATGACACTAGATGACCACCACTTCTTTCAGGCAGCCATGCTGACACTGGCGTCAAGACTAATTTCTTTCTTTAACGAGAAGAAAACCAGTAAGATTGGTTGGTTAAAGTAACAGGACAGATGTGGCATATCTGGGCTGCTACAGGGTATTCAGATGACATGAGTCATGATTCATATCAATTAAAGCATGTTTAGATTTTAAAATAACTGGCAGGAATAATTTTCCAGTAAGATTGCTTCCAAAAGATTCTGCAGAGATTTGTATGAATTACAGCAATATCTGGTGTGGTAAGGAGTAAGAAAAAAACATGCAGGCCCCCAAACCCACCTATGCTTGAATGTAAGGAAAATGAACGAAGGACAGAGAGAAGATTATCCTGGAAAGCGATAATAGAGAACATCCAGGCGTTGCTGTGCACAAACAGCTGAGGGGGAGCTTCCACATGCCATGGTAAAGGAAGCAAATTGTGTATGAAAGAGGGGGCAGCGAGGAGATTTTGCTATTAATTATGGCACTAGTGAGATCGGTACTACAATGCTGTCCCAAATTCTGGGTTCCATATTACACACTGGAACCTCTTTCACTTTCAGTAAGGACTGCAAAATCTATTCAGGAGCTAAATGTCTTACATCAGACCTCAGTCTATTTGATTGTCAAGAAAAGATGATGTCAGATTTATTTTTATTTCTTTTGATCCACAGAAATTCACATAAAAAATACCACATTGGGATACAAACAGAAATCATTTTAAGGGAAATAAGACAGCAATCAACACTTGCTTTTCACCATGGGTCATTAGTTTATCTATCTGTTTTGTAGCTTAACTTACCTCTTTTACACTATGTGTTACTGCCCACGTCAGGAAAACCCTTGACATCACTTGGAAAGCAGTCAGAACAACAGAAGAGGGAACAATGCCTGGAAGATATTTTGCAATTAGTAAATATTCCTAACTATCGGGGTGGGAGGTAGGGGTGGGGAAATAAACACAGCTAAGCCAAAGTCCAGTTATTTGAAATTTTTGGAAGGAAAGCATTTATTTTTTTTAGTTTGAGAGCATCAAGTCTGTCCTGTGGTGTGTTTATACTGTCTAATACAATGCAATCCCCTGAGAAGACTTTGTGCATCAAAATGCAAATGAAAGTAATCAATCCTGTTGCAATCACAGCACATTCCTTAATACAGAAAATAGTTGAGTAAGGTGAGATAATGTCAATCAAATACCTTTCGGGATACAGTTTTTCAAATAAACCCTGTTTGATTAAAATATCCAAGATACTCTTCATTACTGTGGTTTAAAAACTAAAACCAATAAAGATACTTTGCACAGTATATCCCCCAAAACAGCAAGCAAAAAGTGTAACTACTTTGAAGAAACACTGATCTAGCCCATACGCTAGATACAAAGATTATAATGCTTTCCCAGGAATACAACTTTTTAAAAAACCAAAATCAAACCCAAGGAGTAGCTGATGCAGAAACAGGTACAGAAACAATTTAAGTTTTTCTCAAGGAAGCATATTTCACTGGTTCTAAGCAACTTCCGAGGTGCTGATTAAACTGCCACTAAAAGGATACTACACACCCAGGTCTGACAGAGCAGCAATAGTTTTAGCCTGCAAGATTACACAAAATTTGTAAGTTTCACAGCAGAAAGTTTTATTTTCTTCCAATAACATGAGGAGGACAAATGCAAGAGCAGTTGCAGCTCCTAATACACAGTAAAAAGTGCTTCTGAAACTAACGCAAATCACAGCAAGCAACACAACAGCCTCAGAAAGACGTAAGGACCAAATTAGAAAGTGGAAGAGGAAGAAAGAATAGGAAAAGCCAAAACCAAGTTTCATTAGAATTATTTTCAGTCATACAGTCATTATGTTAGTCTCCTTTCAGAGAAAAAAGAAAAAAAAAAAGAGGAAAAAAATCCTACAAACACAGTTCTCTTCAGTTTTATCATATATTGTTCATGATCTAATTTCTGGTATAAAACCTCAGGGCAGAATTATTGTTACTCAGACAACACAAAGGGGGGTGCTATAAAATCCTACAATCTGTACTCATTAAAGGCTCACTCCTACAACACAACAGACCTTTTCTTTTATACAATGTAGATCATCCCTTCCTAAGCAAGATAAACTAATGTTCTTGCAAAAGAATCTATAAATAAGCCAAAAAGACTGTGTAGGAACAATCCAAGATTTTCTCACAAGTAAGACAAACAAGGCTTTTCATTACAGCCAAGACAATGCCAATCTATGCCAAAACCAGGAGATCAAAATAAGCGACTATGATTCCATGACTCGCCAGCTACAATTTATGTAAACTTTACTTGCCTCTAATTATTTACTCACTGCACTCAAAAAGGTACCCAACAGACAATTTTAAACTTGGCATTTTTAAAACATTGGTCACCACTTACCCAACACTGCACATGCTAGAGCAGTGCTTGACAGGGGGCTCAGGTCCAGAACCAAGTAGCAAGTAAGCCATGCCCAGGCTTCTTCCAAATCCTGAGCTAAGCCTCCCACCTCCAGCAGGAAATCCTCCAACTCCCAACAAGTGCTTCCTCTTTCCCAGGGAGCTCCCGACTGAGAACAGGCTGCACACACAGCCTACAGGCTTGTATGCCTCCTAACTGAGCATGCTAAAGCAAAGTCAACCAGTGCTGACTTCGGCTTTCCAGAGGGTTACTGGTAAGCACTGCTGTGGGCAGAAGACTGGTACCATAGTGATTCTGCAGGCTGGGCCTGTGTTCACCAAAGCCTTCTTGCTTTTCTTCTCCATTCCCTCCACAAACTCCCTGTACTACTATTGCTTCTTCATTTTGATGGCTCTTATCACCTCTTACCCTACCAAGTTCCTCCAGGCAGAAGCTCTTCCATGTTATCAATGCCATTCAAACGCTTGGGATTCTGTCTGCCTCACAAGTCAAGGAATGCCACGGTCACTTTCCATTTGCCTGGCCTTCAGTCTCTCCTCTTGGTCTCTGGGCTACACGTTACCTCCTCTTCACATAGAGCTCTCCTACTTCACTTTTAAACTCTTTGCTACATGCCAAAGCTCTGCTCTCAACCATGCTTGCTAGAGACATTCCCCTATCAATCTTCGTATTTTGAAGAACTTGCCTGACAGATGCTAACATTTCAGATTCTACTGAAAAGATGTGGAGAGAAAAGTTATGCTGATACACACAGCCATCTGTCACAGAGAAGCTCCTCTACTGACAGAGAATTACAGCTCTAGTTATAGCAATTAGTTTAGCAGGGACAAAGGAATCTGCAAATTTCCTGTTTCTCCTTGCATAGAAACTTTTACCAGAGTCAGTAGGACTACAGCAGACAGCAGCAGTGTATCCAGCTGTGCAAAAAAACCCCCTCATTTTATTTAGCTAACAAATGCTGCAATTAATAGAAAATAAAAAAAACCCCACAGCATGGGCAGTTATAAAATAAGTGGGTTTTTTGTAAGAAAACATTGTTAGGGAAAGCAAAAAGAGTTATAATAGTATAAAATGTTGCAACATTCCACTAATGGCTCTCTCCACTAATATTAAACTGTGTGACTGAGGATAGCATGGGCTAAATGGATGCATAGCTCAAATCAGCCGAGTCAGGATTATTAGCTTTGCACACAGGCAGGCTGGTACAGTTGTTTGCTGTTCTGCACCAGCCTGGAAGGTGAAACACAGGACTCTCTCCTGCTATTCTGCTATATATATTTTATATCTATATGCTATATAGATATATGTATCAGGATATATATATCCTGCTATATATATTTTGCTGATATATACTCTCTAAAGTGTGAGAAAAAGATAATCCAGTTAAATTTTTTACACTCTTAGATTTAGTACTAGTAAACATTGGCATCTGTACATAAGTCTAGCTTAAGAAAACAGCAGAGTATTATAGATTTAGGATAGTAAAACAGCCTTTTATTTGCAAACTTTTTTTTGCCCAGTGTTCTGAGAATTTGTCATTCTTGCCACTTGTAAATAAGACTTCAAAAATTCCACACTTTATTATTATTTTTTGACTTTTTTTAAAGTATAGTTTATTCTAGTAAAAAACAGTAATTGAGATTTAGTAAAATAAAACAGTATTCGAAGGACTGCCTTGGCAGCACAGGTAACTATATGATACATATAGTTTACTCTGAGAAGCCTTTACATTAATTTGAGGAATATATGAACATTTATTTCTTGGGATGATCTGTGCAGAGTCTACAAACTGCCCTTTATAAGGTAACTTTTCCAGAGTAACTGAATTATTCAGGAAGGGCAGAACTAGTTTATCAAATACAGAATTAGACTGCCCTCTGCTGACAAATTTATGTATATAACCTTAAATTTTCCAACTACCACGTTTGGTTATTCAAGAAAAAAAAGTATCTTTTGCACAGGAATTCAATACGAACTTACTTGTACCATAGTGATACACCCTCCAGTATGTAGACTGTTTGTATGATACATGAACAATAGCAGATTTGTAGCTGAAGCTTTAGGAACCTTAATGCCATCTTATTCTTTAAATAGTAGCTAGCAAACATTCAGATAGGAGCTCAAACACTTATATTTAAAATCACAAGATCAACTACCTGAACATATGACTGTCTCTTTGTGAAGACTGGATTGTTTGGAAAAATCAGTTAAGCAAAGGTAGGCTGACAGGCACTGCTCCCCTTTATAGCACACTGGCTTTGATCTTGCAGAGATTGGGTCAGATCATCTGTTCTGTGGACAGAACATCCAAATACTGAGGCCAAACTGTTCACTACTCACAACGACTAACAAACCAGACAAGATGCAGTCCTGTTGCTCAGATGTGAGACTGTTCAGGTTGCCTGAACCGTGACACTGCTACTGACCCCAGGCCACGTATACACAACTGAATCCCTGCTACCAAGCTACGAAACAAGCCCCACAGTACAGGCTAACCAGAATTGTCAAGTCTTAAGTAATTCTTACTCTCCCAAACAGTTCCATTAAAGCACAGCTGAATCTGGGATAAAGAGGGTTACCCCTTCCTAATTTTACAATGCCTACCTATGCTCTATGGATGTGGGCAAAGTTCTAGGGCTTGAAATGTTATTTTAATTGGAATTTAAAGTACTTCCAGCTACAAAAATTTTCCTTGAGGAAAGATAGCTTGGTACAGAAGGTTATAGGATGTATAGGTGGGAAGTAATCTATTATAAAACATAAACCACCCTAAGATTTGTAGCATTGGAAAGATCTAGATAAAAATAGAATGTCAAGTAATTGAAAACCTATTACACTATTTTCCTTTTTGTGATTTGACTTGTCAAATTATTTAGTAAAACACTGGAATGTACTTGAATCAAAAATCAGTGAGTTATGCAAGAATTTAATCTGGCAATTCACAGACCATAACATTTTTAATGTTAATTTATTGCTAGAACTGCAGTCTTCTATAAAAATAATAAAACTGAAAATTTGCAAGCTTACCAAATGCACAGTGCAGAATCTAGAACAAAAAGAAAAATTCAAATCACTAACATTTCAAATGAAGCAATTCAGAAACACATTTAGTTCTATCGCAAGAGCTTAAGATTCGATATCTGTATTTCAAAGATTAAGTTTAATATTTAGCTCTGCTCTCCACGCTAAGTAGCAGACAGTAAGCTCCCTCACCTCTTGCTGAAAGGAAAAATTCAGCATTTGTGCGAGGCATATTTCTTATGTTTACCTTCAAATCACTCTGTAAATGCTAATGAAAAAACAGGCACCTAGGCAGTACTGTTCAAAGGCTGCCTTATTTCTTCTCAAGAAAACACTCATGCAAATATTAGTAACTCTACGGAAGAAGACTACACCTACCTCAAGCAAAGCTCCAGTTTGGAAGAATTTCAGGGGCTTTTCTATTGAGTAGTAAAGGCTATGGTAGCTACCTTTAGCCAGGTATGCTCGAACCAGACCAACTGCAATAACAAGCCATCTGAAAGAGAAAAAAAAAAGTCTAAGATAAGAGAGACATTAAGCAGAGCATAAATACAAAAAAAATCCTTAATCCCTCTTTCAGTATCGGAAAAAGCAACAGGCATGTAACTGTCCTGAAAGATAGTAACTTTTTGCCTACCCTCTGCAACAGTGAAAACAATAAATATTTGGATTTTCTGCAAATTTACCAAAGTTAAATATTATGCATTTTTTAAACATTGTCCAGCACCAACACGATGCCAGTACCTTTAATGTCTAAGTTTACTTTCCAGTGACCTATATTTTATTTAGTTATAGAAGGGATTCATAACATTTTAAATAAGACTGGCATCACATCTTGTTTAGTTTAAGCAGAAAACCATTTACTGCTAGTTGATGATCTCTTACCATATCATAACTTTAACAAGTATGACATAATTAAGATTCAGAAGGAATTCATTTTAATGCTTCAGTTCAAAGTAAACCCTTAGACTTTATGACAGATCATCCAGCTTAACTGCTAGCATACATTTTATGAGAAACAGTTATGTATAAGTAACTGCAAGAAAAGCAAGCCTGCTGAAGCTCTGAAGGCAGCAACGGCCATTCCCGTCCCAGCTTTCCTTTTTAAGCAACAAATATATCTAGGCCTATGTAAGTAGTGCCTATATAACTGCAACTACACTACAAACAATGGGATCTGTTAACTTGGCCGATTTTTCCCTCAGGTAATTTAGGAAGCAACCCTAAAAACTTTTGCTCCAGTCCTGGCTGATGCAGTAACATCTTTCACTACCACAGCTGTCCTGAGTCGGTGTTTGCCCACAACCTCAGAAATTCTTCAGTGAAGTCTAGGACAAGCCACAAGATGAAGGTGGGTACACCCTGGTAAACCATTTCTTTGTTTGAAATTAGCATCTATAGTTCACTGCAGCTTCCAGTTGCAAACAGGGGGAGAAGGGGTGGGTGAATGAGAAGTGGGAATCCTTAGCAGCAGCTCCCAAACTTTTCACTGACAGGCTCATCCTGTCTGTCTTGCCCTCAGCTACTCTTAACGCCACCTTACTCTACCTCCACCTCCCTCCTAACCCAGAAGCGCTGTTACAAAGCTTGGGCTAACAGACACCAAGCATCTCTGCCAACAACAGTGCACCTCAGTGGAAGTGTGCGCAGACACGTACAAAGTCCCCTAACTATGCAATTGCTTTTCAGCCTTTGGGAAAAAATCTGCAGCTGTGGTTTTGTAACAGGGAAAATGATCCCTTAATTTACAGCATATTAAATGCTTGCAAGTACCACATCAGCTTAGGTATTATGAAGTATATACAAATATTGTCCCAAATGTAACAGCTGTTGGAAATACATCGTAAAGTTTGGATTTTTCAATAATAAGTAACTTTGGCATCCAAGTTTGTGTTTGTAACAACATTTCTTAGTACAACTGAAAAAAAAAAGCTATTTCATTTCTGCCTAGACTTCTCAGAAGACTTAGCACCAAAGAAAAGCAGCAGGAGTGGGGAAGGGAAGTGGGGAATGAGAAACAAGCCCTGCCTTTTTTCAGTAGTGACAAGTTATTTCAGTTAAAGCTGTCTTGTGAAACCAGAAGACAAACATTTGCCAAGTAATTGCTGTTTACAAAGAAAGAATCAGATTAATTTGGTATTTGGGCTTCGGCGTAGAATAAACTAGTAAGTGCTATAGCATTAACAACTCTCCCTTACAACACAGACCGCTTCTCTTTCGGAACAGTAAATCAAAGCAGGCTGACGCTGTCCTGCTTGTATCTGTCAAGTTTCTCTATTTTTCCTTATCTTCCATGTTGTTGAGAAACTTTGCTGAATTGAGCAATTTCTCAGGTTGCACAAGATAGCAGTTCTGGGTCCTGCCTGCAAACTCTTCTCACCTTAACTGAGTGACTGGTAAAGTACGTGGCTCTCAGAGGAGCTCCAGCCTCTTGCTCACCTCCACCCTCCCTGCCGGATCACTGGCTCCAGAAGGACTGTACTTTTTGTCACCAAAGACCATATCTCTCTTTTAATAATAAAATTACTGTCCTTCAAAAAGTATTTAATACAGACCAAAGTATTAATCTGCAGAAAATTAAAAGCTGTGCATACTTTGTGTTGAAGCTTTCAGTACCTCTGTCCCGCTTCTGTGATTCTTAAATAATTCTTCACCCTCTGTGACTAGAAAAAATGGAACAGTACTAGGTAAAAGCAAGGAAAATCAACAGAAAAAGAAACTTGGTGAGAAGTTTAAAAGGGCAGTGAAAGGCACCACTGTCACATGGAAGCTAAACTGTAAGTTTTTCCAGCTTTCTCTGACCTAGACACTGAAGTCTACCTGATAGACCAGCTGGAGTTACATTTCATTAAATTACCACTGCCATGTGTGTAAACTTTAAGCTAGACTCTCACACTCTTGGATTAATCCAAGCTAAAGAAAATAAATACTGCATGCACATAATTTTATTATTTTCCTTTCAGTTGCTCAGACTTAATAAGCAAGCTTCATGCTCAGATCTGGAGTTCAATTCCCTTTATTTCTCTTACAAATAGTAAAAAAACATTTTCTTATGCAAAGTTTACTGAGGTTCTGCGTCATTTATGCAAGAGAATACAGCAAAGCTATGCAGTGAGCGAACCTGAAAAGGGAGAAGCATACTTTGACTCTCAACAACCAGTCACTGAAGACGTGGACAATGAAACCTACAACTCTCTGCTCAACACCGATAGCAGGAACCCTTGCAAATTCAAAAGTTATTACATTAAGATCTATCTTGAGTGAAATCCTTTTGAAACTCATTGTTTATACCACCCTCAGCTACCTTACCCAGAAGTACTAGTCAGTTACGGCACTCGACTAAAAATAGGAAACATAATCACATTTTAAAGCAGCTTATCAAACATTTACAGTCAACTCTAACAGCACGCCTGCCCTCCCCGCCCCCTGTAATTCAGTGATTTCAGTCAACCATGGGTTTTAGGAAATAATTGCCATGCTGCATCTATGCCTCCAGAATGAGCTTTCTACGCCAGGTCAGGCATGGCTGCATGACTTCATGCCGTGATGCGAAAATGAAGAGTTTGACCAAATGCAAGAGAAGAAAGATTCCACATCTTAATACTCTGAACCACAGTCAAAAAAACCTGAGCAAGTACAGCTGAGAACCAGCTGCAGGACTGGTTATTCCCTGTGGCGCCGTGTTGGTCCCGTTTCTGAAAGGAAACATCCAAACATGTGAACAAATGTTTAGCATATGTGGCTTCATTCAGGGGTCCACAGGTATATATATTTTTTTCTGTTTTGCTCTCACAAAAGCAATTGTATTGCTAGGAATCATACACTACATGCACTATAGTATAAAATTAGAAATAAGATCCATTATTTTTAGGATCACTGTATTTTCTTTCTCTAAGTCAAGATAAATCCAAAGTAAATACAATAATTATGCCATGATCTTTCAATTGTTACTTGATCCATTTTAAATACAGCTAAAAGCTAAGGTAACTATGATTTTAAAACATTTACTCTACTACCTGTTTAGTGCATGACAAAGCTGTTGTGTGCTTCAGTTTAAAGGCCACCTTTTTGTAGAACAACCAGAAAACCCACTTACTTTTTTTTTTCTTTACACAATACTTTTCCCAAGGCATTGCTGTCAGAGAAACTACGTCTGAACACTCCGATTGACACAGAGACAGCACACAACTACTGCCACCAGCTGTGTATCAACCTTGTCATATGAAAAACTGAGCTTCTGCCAACAAACTCCTTTAAAATGGCCTCATTATGAAGTCTTTTAAAAATAAGAAAATAGCTGAAGTTTTTTTCCTAATCTCAACATTGTATATTGTGGATTTTCAGCAATGTCCGGGGAAGAGCAAAATAAGACAAATTATCAGTCAGAGCCCTCAGTGACCTATCCCAAAAGAACAGCAGTGAGTGACAATGCAGAGACATGAGCCCTGATCACAGGACTCCTGTGGGAGCTCCCCAAACTGCAGAAATCATCTAACCACAAACATGTTCAGAAAAAAGCAGCTCATGCTATAGCACCATAAGCCACATTCCACCCAAGACTGGAATTTTCTCAGCAGTCTGGTACAAGTCAGGAAAACAGGTAACATCACGATCAAGATTTACGAGGCCACAGGAAGCCAAATACAGACTTATGCTATTTATTTCTGAGTTTCTATCACTTGAATTTGTTTTAATTTTTTTCTTCTGAGGAAATAGAAATTTGCTCAGGAACTTGCCTGCGACAACAAAAAGTTCACGACTTTAAAAGAAACTTTCCATTTACACCGCAATTCCTCTCTCAGGTTTTTGAGATCTTTTAAAAACGCAAGTGCATTAAATATGAGCAGCTCAACGCGCAGGCAAATGTTTTCACTTCTAAGAGGAGCTCAGAGGTTAACTTCTTCACATTGTGCAGGGACATCCCAGCAAAACCGAAGAGACCTCCTGTGCTGTGTTGCATTGCTCCTGTAATTAAATAGTTGTGAAACAAGAGGTTCAGTTTTATCAAACTGGTGGGTAATTACCATTCCCCTCCGAGTGAAATACGCCGCAAATATCATAGGGAGCCACAGATCTGCTTAGCAGTTCCACTCCACAGTAACACACCCATTGGGTAATGGCTGCAGCGAGCACCTTGCAAGAACTGAGCTCCCCCCCCCCGCCCCAGCTACCTTTGTTCCACCCAAGTGTAACTATCTTAGGAGCTGAAAGAGCACCCGCTGTCACCAGCGGGCAAGAATCATCATGTCCAACTGCCTTAATGAAAGAAATTGTAGCTATATTAATTCTGTACTAATCTTCCCCTAAAATTAGTGAGACCAGTCCTTTTGCCTGACTCCTCACCTGCCAGGATTTGTCTAGTGGAAAACAGGCTCATTCAGGATCCATTTTAAAGGCTCTTTTCTCCTCCCACCCAAACATCCTCAGTCTTTCAAAAGATGATTTTATTTTTATCTGGATTCCAGTAAGAATCTACAGCCTTTTTAAGAATAAATAAATAAGTCTCCTTCATGTGAATTTAAGAGTCCCCAATTGTTGCTATTTTTATTTTTGCGCCTAAGAAGACACCCGAGCATGCACCCACCGGCCCGCGTCTCTGTTTTGCTACACGGGGCAAGAGCAGAGCATCAAGCGGGCCCAGGCGCTCACACGCTGCAAGCGGCAGCGTTCAACTTCCCCCAAAGTCTGCACCAGCTGAAGGTACGGGGAAACCTCGCAGGGCTGTGAAGGGTAACAGCTTTGCCTTCTTAACTACTGCTGCTACGGGTAGATTGCCTGCCTTTAGGTGCACCTCTACTGAAGGGTGCTGGAGTCCACACCGCGGCCGCTGCGAGGCGAGAACAGCGACGTACGGAGTCACCTGGGCGAGAAAGCGGCCGCAGAGCGAGCCAAGGTGTCGGTCATGCTGGGAACACGCACCTGCGCTGCGCTGCTCAGCTCGTTTTGGAAGGGGCGCGTGGAAGAGGAGATGCCGCAGCGGGGCCCGGCCGGCGCCGA
>NW_009260026.1:2379908-2395958 GCF_000687185.1 Egretta garzetta | reverse complement strand
CGGCCCGGGGGTAGGCGGCCTTTCCCGTCACTTTAAATCAGGTTAAAAAGGCCCCTCGGCGGTCTGGCTCCTGCAGGAAGAAAGAGGTCTGCCATGTCCTTGGGGAAACGCATGGCCTCAGTTTGCGAGTTGAGGTTATTTTAGGAACATTTAGTAGGTTTTCATCGCCTTTGCGGTGTAATAAGCCGCTGAAGCCGAGCGCAGCTGGGGCTGTAACTCCTTTTCTGCTCAAGTTTCATACGGTAGCAAAACCCGGGATGGCGTTACGTTCACAGCAACACAAATTCAAGCCGCTTGAGGGGAGGGAGAACTGGCGCTACCTTCCCAAAGAGTTACAGTGAAAGGATGAAAACACTTATTTTCCCCTACAGAAGTTGTAACTATTTCGTGGAGTTACTTCTCAACTTCCCGAAACAATTCCCAGTGTATTTTTCGTGCCGGTTATGGTGCAGTTCCTCTATGAGCAGTGCGGAATAACGGCATACGCCTCCCTCCCAGCAAGTTCTGCTTGCACCTGAGTATGCAGCCTAATAAATTCATGGCGTTACGTGCGCATCTCTTGCAGTCACTAGGGCTGAAAATTCAAAGATTCATGAGAATTTCAAACTGGTTTAGTGCAATGTTCTGGACTTTTAAAATAAGTATTCCAAGATATTTTAGAGAAACATCATTCATTATTCATGTATGCAACTAAAAAAATTCTCTGCTTTTTCAAAGCCTGACACTCACTACGGAGGAGAGAGCTGTGAAGTCTTGTGCTGTCTTCCTTCTGAGCAAAGAGGCCTTCTGAGCAAATAGAGTACAGAAGCCTTTGTACGCTGTGCGTATGATTAGCAAAGGTCTCTTCCATCAACCAGGATACACAGGATGCTTGGGTGATTGGACAGGCCCGTAATTAAGTAAATTAAGTTCCTGCAAATCCAGAAACCTGACTAGTGAAAACTGGCGGCCAGTCCCAAATTTTCCATGTCTCTGGAGAAGACTGAATTTTATACAGAAGAAGTAGAGGAAGACTTAAGCAGTCCACCTTGGGCAGTACCAATGTCTTGCGTAACGTCTGCTATTGGGGATTGTTTCAACCCTACCACACCCCAAGAGTGGCTTTCTGCAAACGTCATTCAAGCAAGACAAGGTTTGTAGGAAGAGGTAATACCTTTTATTAGAGCAATTGGGATGGATGGCAAAACGAGACAGGATTTCAAGTACCTAAAATATCCTTCTTCTGTAGAAATAGAATTCTGTTCTTCGACCAAAAAAAACCCCTCAAGGTCAAATAACAGGTTGGAGCCAATCGCTCGGAGCTGAATTAGGTACGTATGACATCATTTTTTAAGCAGAGGTCATTGTTTCCTGCAGACTAGAAGGGATGTTAATAGGAGGCAACAGGGAGACAGTAAGTTAGTTATACCCTTGGGGAAAAGAAAAATAGGCATTTTATAGCCTGTGGGACACAGAAGGACTGGTAAAGGAGGAGAGGGAAGGGAAGAATCTGCGCAGGAACACCAGTATTGGGTCTGTGGGCTTTGATGCCCTATACCTGTACCCGCAGACCGTGCCGTGCCCACAGACCAGGCCATCAGAGCCGGACCTTTTACTGCCTTGTGCTTGTGCCCACCCAAACAGAAACCAGCAGTCGGTGAGCAGTTGGGTGCGTTCGCAAGACAGCAGAGCGCGTCTCACAAGGGTGGCTGTTTGGAGGGCTGAAGATCAGCTCAAGAAATGTGTTGCTACCAGCAGGATGTTTCACAATCTTTGCTTTAGGGAGTTTCTGCGTCGTCCTGCATGATCCATGGTGTCTTGGACTGCACATGAGAAGAAGCCTGCATAAAGGCAGCAGCGCAAGCATATTTGCTAAACACCTTCAGCTTTACAGCTTTTAGGAACACGGGTATAAGTGCACGTCTACATTTAGACCTCCCTGAATTTTTCCTCTCTTGCTGTTACGGTCTTTCTGAACAATGCGTTTCCCCACCATACGGAAATTCTCAACTGCAAAAGACGACCACGGCTGTCACGGTGCCCCATCCACGTTTACGCTTCTGTTCATTGCGAAGGATGCAATGAGGCTGGAGAGGCGCGGCAGAGCACACGGCTACAGCTGGTGCCAGGCCCAGGCTGTACCTGGGGGCACTGGGGCAGAGCAGCCTCGGCGCAGGCCAGCCCGCGCTGAGCGGGCAGGAGAAGGGCAGCAGCACCACAAAGATCAAGGAGGTTTTGCTGTCACCCCCTCACCCGCTTTTGTGCCAAGCAGGTCTCAGGACAGACTAGGAGAGGACCCCATTCCTGATACGCTTAGCCAACGTGAACGCAGTGATGCCTGCAATAGAGGATACAAGGAGCGTGCTTTGTGGTAGTATTTATTTAGGAACTGTGAGCAACTACAGCCGTAGCGTTCTCATCTTTGCAATTCTGATGGTTTAACAAACCAGGAGAACATTAGCGTATTTTTATTAAGGTACAAAATACACCCCGTTGTTGCCTAAAACATTTAAAAAAACCCCAAAAACGTGAGAAAAGCTCTGTATGCTCTAAATCAGATTCAAAACCTTTCCGTATAAGGAACTGTGGCAATACTGTGTTTAGGATAACATGAGATTTTTATCAGTTGAAAAGGAAAAGACATGCTGGCAATCCGAGCTTAGCAACAAAGAGTAAAGCAGTTAAAAACCACTGTGTCATCCACGTTAGCTGAGCTTTGAATGTAGAAGAGCAAATCATATGAAACACGTACACAACTCGGTAACACCGAGCAACCTAAGGTTGATGTTGTACACACCTGTATTAAAGTACACTGACTACCTAACGGTGAGGATTTAAGGTAATGGGTTTTTTAAAAAGAGGTAACCTTTGAAATGCAAAAGGTTGCACTTTACACACAAAAAGTGGAAAAGAAAAAGAATCACTTTTGGAATGATACATAGATATAAGACACACTGGTTTTGGGTTATGCGCGTCACCTCGCAGCCTCTGATATTACCTCTGAGCAACAACAAAAAAAAATTAAAAAGTGCCAAAACTGTGAAAGGAAAGCAAAGGTAGTAAGTCTGAGTGCATTAACCATTTCTGAGGAAAAAACCACGGGTTTTGGATTTTTTTGTTTTGTTTTGTTTTTCTGCATTTTTAAAAAATGCAACAGCCTTACTGGTGCAGGTTCAAGACAAAAACAAGACAGTCAAGCTCATAAGGTAGAAATAGGCCCTATATAGGTTAAGATTCTTTGGAAACTGCTAAGTATAAAGGAGTTTGTAATCCAGGCTACTATCTTCTTGGCTACTCAAAAAATCTGTGGGAGTTTCCAGCTTATCATCAGTTGAAATCTGTTTGTTTTGCAATTGCCGAATAAATGCAAGTAAAACTTTAACTAACCTGGGATTCCATTCACACACGTGCACATGGAAGTCACTGGTTGTGCAATAACCTGTTTTTTTCACAGCAGCATATATTGCAAATCATAAATCATTATTAGACTGACCAGAACAACAGAAAATATTCCCAGCCTTTGTGTTTTCAGTTGGTTTCTTACGTAGGCATCTGTGACTGCACTGGAGTGACAGGTTCTGTAAGGGAAAGGTGACAAGGTGTGATCAGCTGATTAAAAGCAAGACCAGAGGTATCTCAGGAAACCACCTGGATGTTTAACTCCAGCCAGTATTACAACGGCGCTAACAGCGCACTGAGAAAGGGCAGTAGTTTGACGTTAGGACCGTGAAATTAAAACAAATGAAAAATGAAACACACCAACATGCAAACTGCAATGCTGGCTGTGTCAGACCTTCCCTTACAGAAGATGCCGCTCGGGGAGCAGCCTGTTTCTCAGGGCTGGGGAGATTCACTGCGTGTCTGGCAAACGATTCCTCGCAAAGCAGATCTTGGGGAGCCAACCCAGCTGCAGTTCTGGCTGAGGAAAGTGATGGTGTAGAGCAATGGGCTCAGTAAATAGACCGGTTTTCTTTAAGACGTTCAGAATATAACTGTAGACTTGTTTTCCATACATTTGATTTTAAGAATAGACTGGGCAACTTAGTTGATGACTTGCTTAAAGTAAATCCAATCATGCTGGCAACTTAAAATCGCCTGTTGATTTGAGGTAATGCCCGTCCATAAGCAAACAGGTATCAACTGATCATGCTGAAAAAACAACCCCGCAAAGACCTACATATCACACAAGGTGCTTTTGATAACTTGGTTTTCTGAGCCTTATAAGGAGAGTCTTTAAATATATTTTTTTCATTTTTTTTTTCTTTGAGCCTTGTTTCATTCTTCTTCCTCCTCATCTTCGTCTTCTCCTTCTTTTCCCATTGTTTCCACAAGGAGTTCTGCGGTGCAAGTGGCTTCCCCAAGGCTGTTAACAGCTTTGCAGGTGTATTTGGCATCATCGTCCCCACATACTTCAGAAATAGTCAAAGAACAGTTCCCATCCTCATCATAATCTATCTGGAAGTGACGGGACTCCTTGACAGGCTGATCATCTTTGTACCACATTACCTCCGGGTCAGGATAGCCTGCAGTAGCGGAGAAAGAGCAGCAATTGCAATAAGCGAGTATTCACTAATCTGTAATTATTTTAAGCTTTAATTCCACATCTAGGTGTGGACATGCCGATATGTTGATATACAAACACTTCATTGAAGTCTAGTTAAAATAAATGTAGATGATCTGAGACTTTTTTACTTCACATTTAGCTGAAACAACTTTATTATGAACAGCAAAAAGTTGAAAGCCAGCATGGAGGTACTCACTAGATTCCAATTTCCACTACTTCAGCAGCCACTGCAGACAGCGGTTTGCGTGTCTCAGACATCAGCCAGCGAGGGGCTCCTAACGGCGTGTTTGAGGCTTTACCTTACATTGCCGCTTTTGTGGGAACCACAGTTCCCAACTCCGAGATTTAGAATTTCAAGGGAAAGGCATTTTGGGCTACAACTACAATTAAATATCCTTCGCAGGTTGCTTTGTTGTGGCTATTCTGAATCTTCCTCTTCCTAATCTACTCTGTACACTCTCCTGTACGGTGACCGTAGCGCTACCATTTCCTATTTGTGTTTGTTAGGATACGCGAGGGAGTCGAAGAAAAGCATTTTGATTATGCATCTCAACAGGAGTTTTGGAGCCTTTTGTGAAGCAAATGGCTCTGCTCTACTCAAAGCATCTGGAGCAGGGCTGCACAATGCATGCTGGAGAGCAATCCCTTATACAGTACTCTCGGCTGCTATAACAAACTGAAGGCTTGTTGTCTCCGCCAAGTTCTGGACTCTGATGGGACAATAAAGTGCAGGAATCCTTAATACCCAGCGAACATTACAGTGGGAACATTACTGGGAAGTTCGGAACATCAGCTGTGGTACACCCATCTATTTTATTCCATGCAGTACTTAGGCACATACCCCTCACGCTGAGCATCCATCAGCAACAATAATCCATCCTCACATCTCCGCTGTGAGGTAGGAAACACAGGCAGTGAAAGAGATTAGGAGCACAGAAACAAACAAGCAGAAGGTCAGTGAGGCAGTTTCTGAAGCTCATTTAAAGATTAGAAATCATCTTATTTACACACATGCAGTACGGTACCAACTTTATCCATTTTAGCAGCTCTTTTCCTAATTTCTAGCTTTCATCAACAGCTGTGACTGATGCAGAAGGCTCAGTCTCATTGCAGTAGAAGTGCTAGCGGTCTTGGCCTCCAGACGGTTAGGCTGACCAAGCCCAAGCTCCTCAAATGCTTTCTCGTAAACTTATTCTATCTGCCTATTCCAGTCTGAGTTTTCTTTCTTGAACTAGTTAAGTTAAAAACCCCAAAAACCAATGCAGTATTTTCTAGATGTGAGTGTTGTATTCATTACCTCTCATGCAAATTCACTGTTAGGGATGTCTTTGCCTTTCATGCAATGTATGTGTGGCTTAAAGTTATCCTGAGGTCACCTGAAACTTGTCTGTCATTTCAGACAAGTGACTTCCTCCGTATTATTAGTTTCGGGTTAGCAGTCTGTAGGAGCGTCCTCTTGCAATTTGTGGTACTACATTGCATCTTGTTTTTACTGTTTCTAGCCTCAAAAATCATCTTACTGTTCCCACTTACTATTCTGAATCAGTGATTCACACATTGACTCTTGGAGACTTCTGTTCTATGGCAAGCACAGAACAAGTCCGTGCAGCTCCAAATAATTTCTGTTACTGCAACACACTCATGCTGTGGCATGCAGATATTGGTAAAGCAAAATGGCACCAACTCAACAATAATACAGAAAAAAAAAAAGTTAAACAGCAGCACAATGCAGAAAGCTGGCAAGGAAGGAAGGAAGGAAACAGATACGCTAATTCAAAGTACCTTCAATTTTGCAGTCAAATCTAGCAGCACTTCCTTCCACAACCTCTATGTCAAGGATTGTCTTAGTAAAATATGGCTTTACGTGGGGCTTTTCTTCAGCCACTTCTTCAAGGAAAGCATCTGGAGGAGAGCGAAGAGATAGTTAATTATTTTACAGGGCATGTTCTCAAAAGGTGCATTTTAATTTCTAATTACCAGATGGTAATGAAAGCATCTTTTCTTTCACTTAATTCTGTAAGGCTAATGGGACAGTGAGGACGTTAGCTGCTTAGTTTTGTGCCAATCTTCCTCAGCGGGACAAAGATTCAGGCCATAAATAGAATGAAATCAACATGCAGGCCACTACGCTACAAATCATCTTTATCTTTTCCTTGAATTTGTTTCTAACCGAACCTGGACTTTTGCCAGTCAGAGGGGTGGGTAAACCAGTTCAACGTGTATTGGGCCCACAGTGGATGTGTCAAAATGGCTTGCTTGATTTCCCGAAGTGTCAAACATCTGCACCTCTGATTGTTACACACCACAAATCCACATTTCAAAGGGGGACGTAGTGGAATAATGTAGATGAATTATTTTTTTCTTAAATGCCCCTGTCTGAGGAGCATGGTTAATGGAGTACATGTCTTGGTTACCGCAAGTGTTAATACTTTAATGCTTGCTCGCTTGCATGAGAAAGCAATACATCACTGTAATCTTTGTCTAAACATGCATTCTCAAACTGATAGAAAGTGCAGCTGACAAATCTGCCTTAATTCTTTGGTTTTAAAAAGAGAAGAGTTTACTGCCCGTGCTTATACTGGGGCATTTTGAGTAGGAGAACAATATGAGAACAATTAATTTTTGATAGATTTCTTAAAAAAAAGATAAAAAGAGAGAGTAGGAATAACCAACTCGATGTTTGGTCTCTAGAATTTTGCTGAAAGTTTTAGTAAGATTGATTCACAGAGAGGTAAAAATATGGTGCAGCAAAATTTCTTACCTTCGTTCTCTACTTTGTCTGCATTTATAGGGCTGGTAGGTGAGCTCCCAGAGGCCTTCCTCCCACTCATACCAGAAATCATTGCCATGGACGACAGTCTTCCTATTGCTCGGACAGCATGGCCTGTTTTCTAAGACATAACATAAAAGGCTTCTGATCAATCCAATCCAGCAGGCATGTGATTTTCTGTAACAATCGTGCTTCGGACAAATTATCTGGGATCTCTGCAAACCTCGCTGGAATTGTTGGACAAACTGCTTATATATAGCTCAGTTGTTTTAGCAGAGACAGAGCAGGCTGGTCTGAATTACCAAATTTAGTTGCAGATATAAACTTCCCCTGATGAACTCATACCTAAATGAATGTCTCTGTTAGCTGCGGATAAAAAGCACTGTGCGAGAGGAGGGCCAGTAAAAAAGCTATGTCCTGTTTAACTGGAACTTAACTCTGGTGGCGGACGGCTCTCTCAGCAGCCACATGGGCTGGACTGAGTTTCATCAAGGACGAATAACCAGCTAACATGAAATGAATGAGAAAGTACCACCTGCACGATGGAAGCAGACCTCCGACAGGCTCAAGAATCAACCACCAGGATACTAAAACCTGCTCAAGCTACATTGCCTCTAGTATGGACACATGTATTTTTGTACAGCTTGCATGAGCTCCTAAGAAACATGTACAGTAGAATGTAAGAGGAAATATAAGGTAGATTTACATAAATCAATATTTTGTAGGCTACTCGAAAGGCTGGACCCAGGATTTTATATATCAACTCCCCTAGCTATCAGAATGGCGCAGATGGACCTGCTACAACAGTTCCAGCATTAAGAAAAAAGAAGATATGGAGACCAAATATGTCAAAGAAAATTATTGAACAAATCTGACAAAATCCATGAGAAGCTCGGTGTTCCAGCAGGACAGAACGACTGGCTTAGGAGAATGAAACTACCACAAAATGAGGTATCTTTAGAGAGGCCAGGCAGATAAGCTTTTCCCTGGCTGTTCAGGTTTGTTAAGGGTAACATAATCCCCCAGCTCGCGGAGGCACAGAGAGGGCAGGGAGGAGAGATGGGCATACCCCCAAAAGAATAGGAACAACGATACTTGAACTCATACGCCTTTTAGTAGCCTGAAATGGAATCACCACGTGTTCCATATAGGCAGCTGTGCACCCTCCTACTGCTCACCCATAGAAACCAAACCTGCTTTGCTGCATTCATACTCTGGCCACACTGGAGTTTGCACCAGCAGCAGAAACCACCTGGCATGGCACGTTCCTCCGAATCATAAACATTAGAAATAAAGAGAGTTATTACGATAACTAGCCCAATTTTATGTCTTCTTCATTACCTGCCATTTTCTTCTGGCCATATATTTCTTCATCCTATCTTTGGAAAGTTTTTTGGCTTCCATGGTTTTGGTGTCTTTTTGCAGCCAAGGATGCTGAAGACATTGAGTACAATTTAAGCGACTCCTGTTTTTATATAAAAAGACTAGTCAGTGTTGCCATTAACGATAGCTGAACCTACCTGCTTTAACGTTATTTTGCGCTCTCCTTTCTGAGAGCTGATTTTTCTGTTTCCTAAATCTAGCAACATAGATCAAATGGTGCTGCTTTCCCAGCAATGCTTACTTCTTAAACTCACTTTCACAATTTCTATGGTATTTTTGGGGAGAAAACTGTGCATTTTTAAGTGTTAATAAAACATTATAAAACAAAGCATGAAAAGCCATATGTTTTAGGCATGGAACACATACAGCAGAGCCACAATGGCAATGATTCAGCTACCTCATGCTGGCAGAACCCTGTCCCAGATCTCCTTTCCTTCCGTTACAGAGATTTCCCCATTCCCACCACTTAACACCCTCCTCCTCTGCCACGCTGAACATTTAACAAAACAGAAATGTGCACATCTCTAATCAAGCCACACCCATTCTTCACTGTGTTCATGGTACACGGATAAATAACCCCCTGTTCTCCATCTGCCCGATTGCAAACTCATTGGAAGAAGTACGTTTTTCTTTCCTTGGTTTTTTCAAGAGTCTGCTCTAAACAGAGCTTCCAACTCTGTAGGGCTTTTGTTTTTTTCTTGCCCAGTTACTAGATTTGTAGTACTCAGGGGTACCACACTTAAAAAGCAACACATGGAAATAAATCTGGCAAAATTGCAACCCATTCAGATCATGACAGACCGTGCCATGCAGCAATCTGTGTCGCACAACAGTGAAGGTAAGGGTAGCCACACAAAACCTCAGGGTGCATCTTGCCCGAGGGAAGGGAAAAGCGGACTGAGCAGGCGATTAGAAGAAAGCGCTCCATTCAGACCCCGCGCTGCAACATAAACGAGAGCGCGCACAGAGACAGATGGGCACACAGAGCTCCTTATAAAGTATCGCCAGAGGTGCCTGCGTCAACGTGGAGATTCACAGGGGAGAAACCAGAATGGCAAGTTCAGCTAAATGCAAACATAGAAAGCGTATCAAGTCCAACTGCTTTACTTCATATCTTTCTTTAGTAGATTGCTGATAAAGTCCTTGGCATCATCAGAGATTTCATCAAAAGCCTCATCATCGAAGTCCCATGTTGCTGAGGTAACATTGGCTAGGGTTTCGTTGTCATTGTCTCCCATGAAAGGAGAAAGTCCGCTGACCCTGGGGGCAGAACAGACAGACGGACACAAACCAAAGAGTGTCAATTTGTGAATTAGCGGGGGAGTAAATTAATATCATGTGTGACACCTCCTACGCTCTGCAGACCTTAATCAGTAAAAGCTCCCTTAAAAAAAGAACAAAAAGAACTCAAAGCTGACTACTGATAGTCTTACAGGAAGGGAGCTAGAATTTGGACTGCAAAACCGAAAGGAAAAGTTTTGCTGTTTCTTTCTCTTTTCCCAAGACATTTTTGAGGAGGGAACTAGAATTAGGTGAAAGTGGAGCATACTGGTTTGTTAAATGACTTGTCTAGTTCTGCATAAATAATACTGCAATTTTCACACCAAATGCAGCTGAATAGCTTTTTCCCTCCGTGCTTTCAGAGTAATTTTGCTGCCTTTACTGTCAAACCAAGGTTTTTTGTACATTTTATTCCATTTACTCCTGCAGAGAGAGCCCAAGAAGAAAGATGCATCATGAAATCCACAGGGCTATTTTGTAAACAAAACTATCCTGATTTATATAGCCAGATAAAACAGTGCTACATCACTGCAGACTGTAGAGTTATGCAGATGCATCCAAAAGTAATTTGATCTTTGTGTTCTCCATCAGTCATGATGATGCATGAAATGGAAATAATACTCTTCCATAACCTAAGTTGAGCTTCCAAGGCTTTTTACTCACTATAACTGAAAAATTGCCGGTGAAAGGCAATTACAGAACATCACGGTGTCATTTTTGCAGAGCATCTTTCTCCCGTTGAGCGTATACTGTACCTCTGCGCATCCAGATACTTTTGATTCCTGTGTGTATCACCCTTTTAGTAAAAACTTTCAGGTGAAAGGTTGCTTATTCCTTAGAACTACAAGTTATTCCGTTTTCCAGGTCTTCTTCCTGGCCTGCAATTTACATAATAACCTATTCTTCATGACATTTTACAGAATTTATTTGCTTTCTCTGTATGATCATGTTAACCAGTTACAGCAACCAGTTACATTTCACCAGTTGTACTTTTTTTTTTTTTAAATATGGCAAAGTAAGTGGAACTTATTAGGGTTCTGAAAATACTATATGGATATAATACTATTATGAATATTGTGATGCTCCTGAATATCACAGAACAGACTGGTAGAAAAAGATTGGGATCAAATAAAGTGAGCTACTAGGTTAATAGTATTAGTGTAATCTCTTCCTCCAAAGTTATTTTGCTACTCCTCTATTGCTAATTACATTCAAAATCTGATTTGGAATTTGTTCCTCAGGATTTTATTTCTATAAGCAAAGCAGCAACGCACACTCTTTGAAGCCTCAGACAAAGCAGATACTAAATCTTTTACCATTTCTGGAAGTTGTGTGCAGTACAGCAGAGTCTAACGTGTATACTTCAGAAATTTGCTAGTAATAATACATGAGCTGAAGATAAAAGGTCTGTTTCTTCTCCAGCAGAAAGCAGTAAATCAGAACAGAAGGTATTTGCTGTCTTGCTTTCCATTATATGGGGTGCATTCAAATGCTGTTTACTTTATAAATGTATAAGGTGGCAGAAACCCATTTATGAACATGTAATAGGCATGAGTTACAGAAAGCTGAAAGATTAACGTACCAAAAAATGCTCACATAAAACAACTTTGCCACGACTGTTCCCTGTCTTTGACACTTACTTTACTGGAAGAGACAAGGTTTATGCCTGACAGCACTGGAGAGCTGTGTCGCAGTGAGAGATTCTGTTCTGCCCTCGTGCACATCAGCCGTGAGGGCCAGGTAAATCGTTGAAGCAAAATCTGTGTCCTGGAATCCGCAAAGCGCTCCTGCAGGGCCTTAAACCTATCTCCACGCCAATATTTAAGCATTTTCCTATTTATGACAATGCCATACTCTATAATAGTGTTTTAGAAAGTGAAAAAATCTCATCCAGACTGCAGTTCTAAGTTTTGGGCTCCAGATACTGATTGCTAAATTGTCTCTTTTTTGACTATGTAGTGAGTACAATAATCTCTCAGACAGTTCAGCGGCTGCTAAAAAGGCTCACATTTTATACAAACGAAGGCTCTGTGAAGTATTTCTTTAGTTCACTGTCAATATTGGAGGTGCACATCTCTCTTCATCCAGTTAAGCTTCCAGAGGGGATACTTGAGCAGCCAGAGCAATAACAATCCCATTTCCCTGCAATACTTGATCGAAGCATGGCAAAGGTGACCTCTGCATAGCATTGCCACAAATAGTATTGTGCAGCTCTGGTGCTACATCAGACAATATTTTGGCTGATTTCCAGAGATTAAAGCTGCAGTATTGAGAGATCGTTTCCATGCTAAAAAGGCTGCTGCAGATACAGAGGCATTGCTTCGTGGGGAAACACCACGGCTCCTCGCTGCCGTAAGAGGCAGTGCTTATAAGGACAGCTTGCTTTGTGGGCAAAGGGACACGGCGTGTCACACACAGCTTTGCAGGGATGAGGTTAAACAGAAGGAGATTAAAGAGGGAAAAAAAACTTTGGTTGTTTTGGTTAGCTTTTTTTTTTCTTTTTTTTTTTTTAAGAATTGCATGACAGAATTAGCTGATAAAATCTTAAATACTGTGGTAGGATTGACCCCTCCCATGCATTTGGTAAATTGCCAGATGGGTACCGGTTAAGCCACCACTCTGTCATTTCCAAACGCCAGCATAACAGTACCCATTCAAACGTTTCAATGAACCTATTCTCGTATTTCTGAATGTGCTGCTGCAAATTTATAAGGCTAAAATAATTTTCTCTCTCTACCACAGTTTTACAGTGTGAATCAGTTGCCTTGTCATGGAAATACTTGTAAGGAGAACTAGCTCCTTGTCTACAGTCAGAAAACAAAATCCAGCAACCAGTGTAGATTATAACTAGAAATTCTTATCTTTAGCACAGATTTCATTGACCTAAGTCTTGGTTGTTCATTTCTTAATAGCCATTTAAAGTAATAATCACCCAGCAACTCTTTTGACAGATATGGAAACAATTTCTTTTTGGAATGTTGAAGCTAAGTGATAAAGATGAGCTACCACTCCAGAAAATTAATACTGAGCTTCCACTGCAAAGTTACTATTAGACAAGCAGCAAGTTGTTTACTGAAAACATTTTTCCAGCTACTTAACCAGGCATCTTCCTGGCATGTTAAGAACCATTTGTTTAGAAAATCTTTCACAGTTTCCACTTCTAAATAAAGAAGAAAGATATTTTATCCTTTAGATGTTCCTTAATATTTATCGGCCTGTTCTAACAAAGCTCTGAGTGCAGATTTAGAAATGTTAAGATCAAAAGGGTCCAGCGTGGTCGCCAGTCTCACTGCCTATGTAATAAACACCCCAGCATTTCACTTGGAAATCTTTGCATTAAGACTCCCACTAATCCAGGAAAGACGAGTTTGCCGCATGTCTCAAAAAGTCAGGCTCTGAGCATTCCTCCGCAAGCAATGCTTGCAGCAGAGACTGATTTGGGCTGATGACACTGAGCTGCTCCTTACAGTCTTTGCATTGCATGAGCAGTGGAAAAAAGTAACAGATCTCAGTATGAAGAGTACTATCTGCTGCTGATAAACCTGTGCAGGCTATGTCAAATAAGCTCACAATAATGCCTGTGCCCTGGAGATCATGTAGTAGTTTAATTCTTTTACAAGTGAAATAAACCAAATAAATAGTCTCAGGCTACTTTGTGGGGGACACGCATCCACTGGACAAAACCACCTTGTCCTTAGCTGAGGGCCGACTGACTCCCACACCCGTTGTCTCAAGGAAGAAAGAGACCACTGAGCCCACGCAAAGGAAGAGAGCTCGCTGCGGAAGCAAGGCCGTTACTCCGTTCTCATCCTTGGCTTACGTGCCCAGTGGATTAATAAGGAATCACAATTTGCCAGTGCCACTGAACAAATAATTCATTTTCTTCTGAGCAGCAGTCATGACATTAAAGCCCTCCTAACTTGCTTTACTGAAAGAACAATGGGTACTCGCTCATCTTTATATTAACGAGGCTTAAATATTTAATAGGACACGGAGCCAAGTGTAAGCCAGCAGTCTTGCCTTATCAAAGTCCCAAGTCAGCACACCCAAAAGATGAATGCTGCCGAAAGATCTTTCAACCAAACCAAACTGCCAAACAAGGGAGGAATAACAGCAGTGATGAATAACACAGCAGATAAAAAGGAAAGGGAATGTTTGAAGAATCAGGGTGCACGTTATTAGGAAGGTGCTGAAGGAAAAGAGTATACAGCAAGATCAGATGTGGTATTTAGAACGAGCCCCAGATATAGCATATTAAAAAATTGTTAATTGACAGAGATCAGCTACTCTGAAGAGATATAACACTGGCTGGCACTGACAAAGCAAGAAGAACTAATGGAAAGCAAGCAGGGTTTGAATCAGCCACAGCCAGTTCCTCACTGAAACTAGTCCAGTTCTGCAGTGACAGCAGGAAAAGGGCTATCCACTTTCAGTGTATGGACATGCAGCACTGAAATCTTAGACCAAAATTTGGTTTGAAATAAAAATTTAGAAATTGTTTCAGATTACTATATATTGGAAACACTGACTATCCAGTTGGATCATCAGAAAAGAACTAGAAATAGAAAAAACAACAAACAAATTCAGCAATGCCCAGAAGAATAAATGGGATAGAAAGAGCTGGAAAGAATTCAGGAGGTTTAATGTTCATTAGATAAAGATTATTGTAAATGCAAAAAGAAACACTGAAATAGACATAAATGGAGATGATACACACAAGCTATAATATTTGTGGCCTGTTACTTCAAAAGCAATAGATCAACTGAAGTACGTGGGACAGTACTGGGACGCAAAACAGGACAGAGAACAAGATAAAAGTGGAAGATAAAAAACATGAGGGGGAGAACACAAACAGGGAAATGTAAGGAAGAACAAAGACTGATGAAGAGACAGGACTGCATAAGTTATCCAGAAAGCTTAAAAGGATTTCACGTGTAGCTTAGAAATGTGGAAAGGGAACCCATGGGCTGCAGAATGGAATTAAGTCAGTCATACCATAAGGAAGACAGATGCAGCATCCCAACAGAGTGTGGTATCTGTACTTACGCCTGCACAGCAGAAGGCTAGGAGAGAGGTTTTGCTGCGGGGTTTTTCTGTTTCCTCCTAGAGAATACATCTCACCCATTTGTTCTTCTGCAGGGAAGATCCTTCACCCACCGAGACCTCTTTAGCAGCTCTTTGCTAAACCTGCTTTGTATTCATTCTTCATCATGGAAACAGTCTCTTTCTGGGCAGGTTACAGGTCTCTCAACACTGTAGAACCCTGCCTTAAAAGACATGTTATGTCAAGTCGTGCAAAAGCACGCTCCCTGCTGCTTCACTTAGGACGTGTGATGGACGCAGCAGCTTTGGGCCATCAGCTGCCCCATCTTTAAGTCCAGTGCTGCTGCAGTGCTCACCTCTCCCTTCATGGCCCCACTCCCCATGTCAGGGGGAGAGGGGATGCAAATGCTAAGCTACAAGTGCAGTGATGGTATGTGAGACCAACACCAAATCAGTGAGTCTTATACTTCATGCATGAGATTTGGCAGTTCTGAGCTTATAATCAAAACAGGAAAGCACAGCTACAACTACAGAGAGATGCAGTTCTCAATTACTTTTATTTGCATTCTGTAACGATGATGTGATGGTTCATTTTGGATAATGGCTCATAGTTGTGAGTCTGCAAAAATAGCTGGAAGTGAAGACAGATTGGGAGCCTGTCGCTCTAGGGTGGAGAGGGAAAGGCCAAGAGATGACTCACAGGTCTTCCCTAACTTCTAATACTTTATTCTTATCGCAAGAAAGACAAAAGCTGATGATTACTGTTAATCATTATTGCGGCAATAACTATGCATCAAAAAGATTTTTGTTGCGTTTGGGTATTTTTACCCTCAGGAGGAGTTAAATTTGCTTAAAGACACCTGTCCTGGTTTCAGCTGGGACAGAATTAATTTTTTCCCTAGTAGCTGGTATAGTGCTGTGTTTTGGATTTAGTACTAGAAGAATATTGATAACACACCTATGTTTTAGTTGTTGCTGGGTAGTGCTCAGACTGGCCAAGGACTTCTCAGCTCTCAGCTCTGCCAGGTGC
>NW_009260026.1:2379112-2379783 GCF_000687185.1 Egretta garzetta | reverse complement strand
CTGTCTTTATCTCAACCCACGAATTTTCTCACTTTTACTCTTCTGATTCTTTCCCCCATCCCATTGTGGGGGAGTGAGCGAGTGGCTGTGGGGTGCTTAGTTGCCAGCCAGGTTAAACCACGACAACACCTTAGCAAACAAGCCATTTCGTTATATATTTCACAAGGCATATAGGGTCATCTGAATCAAGTGTAACACCAGCCCAGTCCCATCAGCATCCCAATATCTTGCTTCTAGTGGCACAGGGAAACTGGGAAGAAGCAGTTCTGCCACTGCCAGCAGACTGGTCTTTAGTAAGACATTTCACCTTTTCTCCATCTGTTTCACCTGCTCCCTTTGCCTTGTCTACTTAGATGGTGACGGTGTCCTCCAGCACGTGCCTTATTGGAGCAGCAACCCTGGCTGCAGGCCTTAGGAGCACACACAACCACTATCACTGATTTTTGCCTCAGTTGTCTGCCATGTCACTGCTTATACTGCAAACACACAAAACCTCATATATACTTTGGTAACAAATGGCAGCAAAAGTTGTTAAGCCCCCAAATGTGCGTGTCACAGTGTGGTTAATGTTTTGTTCCTTCACATGTAAGAGGCCTCTAGAGGGCAATGCAGCATTGATGTAACTGTTGGGTTTTCCATTGCTGGGCGGGCAGTCTGGGATCTCCATACCG
>NW_009260026.1:2334098-2379098 GCF_000687185.1 Egretta garzetta | reverse complement strand
TGTAACTCAGGAGGCATCAAAAGCTAGAGAAATAAATGAATTTGTCATCTGAGTACTGTGTGTGTGGTCAACATTATCTGAACTACAGAATGATCCAAACGAGCTTTCAAGATCTAGAAAGAAATACTGGAAGCGAACGGAAAATACAGGTCCTGTAAATAAACTGGCAGAGCAAAGTGACCTTGAAGAGTGTAGCATGCTTCACATAAGAAGCAGAAGATAACAGAAATATTCAGAGTTTTTGCTGGGAGTAAGAGAGTTGATTTAGTAGCTTTTGCACAGGACAAGAAAGAAAATTATGTTGCTTAGTTTGGAAATGAGAAGAGTGTGAGAACAAGTATAGGCTGACAAGGCAAACAGAATCACAGAAAGACTGAGTAAAGATGAAGCAAACAACCGTGCATTGCCAGGTGTCAAGGAAGAGGGTAGCCAGGGAGGAGGGGACCCTTAAGAAAGAAAGTAGAGAAGCCTTTTAGAAGAATGAGTGCAAAGCAGATCTGCCATTTACTTGCTATTGAAACCGGAGTGAGAGAGAAAGAACCATGCTCCAAACTAAGCTTCTCTTCATTTGTTTATACAGCATCAAATGTGTAAAGTCACAGTTGGAAGAAAATCGCTTGCTGTTCTATTCACAGAGATCCTATTTCCATATCCATTTCCCTAGACCCATTGAAGTTCAGAATCATGTGTTATTGAATCACATATAAAGATCAAATCAAATACCGAAATATGTAACCAACCGTCCTTGAAAATATTTCCATGAGCTTGATCCATGGTGCTTATCAAATGTATTTATCCAGTGGTTTGTGCTTAGTAATAAATTAAAATGCACTGAACAGATACAGTAATGCTGGGATACTTTAGTCTGTCCCATGAGGGAGGCAATCTGAATAAGATGACCCAAAATTTCACAAGAATTTTCTTTCTTGGGAGTAAAAGAATGGAAATTATCAGTTATTAGAGTAAAAGAATGGAAATTATCAGTTATTAGAGTTATTAGTGCACGTCCAAACATTTCTCCTTAACATCTGGGAAGGAAAAATAGTTTAAAGTTAATAATGAAATACTGTCACATTGTCTTTAAATGAGATGAAGCGTTGCTGGTTTATGATGTAAGATGTACAACACTAAATGGCTGAATTTCCAGAACAGCTAGTTCTGCAGTTTACCAATTACATCCTTCAGAGAACAGAGAATTTTTATTAAGCATGCTGGAGCTGCTAATTAGAATACAAAAGGCCTGAAAATTGAGGAAGAATTCAAAAGCTGGTGGAAATTTTGTATGTTCAGCAACTGTCAGGATTTGTGTATAGCAAATGTACTCACAAAATGTAGCAGATAACTCCTATACTCCACATATCTGTTTCATATCCAATAGGTTCATAGTTTATAACTTCTGGAGCCACAAACTCAGGTGTCCCAAAGAGAACTTTCAGAGAACCTGCATTTTCTGTGAAGAATGAAAGAGAAAGCCATTAATTACTGCATGCAGATTTTGAATAACAATTATTCCCCAGTAACAGGAACACCAGTTTTGTCTCCATATTTCTGATTTTGTTAAAGATCCTTATCAGAAAAAATAAATAAAGCCTGAACTGCGATTGTCTTAGCTGATACGTGTATAGCAATACAGAATTATTTATTAGGCATCCTCAAGCACACAGCACTGTACAAGGCACATAATAAGAAGGTTCCTATTGCAAGGAGTTTCCACAAGACCAAGTCCAAGAAAGAGGAGAACTTTTAGTGTTTAATTCAGATTTGGATGTCCTGAAGTACAAAAGTGTTTGAGCTCATTCACTTTAGCAGTTGCACAAGAGGACTTCAGGATTCCAGTGTTAGGAAGAAGTTGAAGTTTTCACAAATTCTCAGAATTATCAAAGCACAGGGATCTGCTCAGGGATTCTACTTTAAAGAGAAACAGTAGTGATAAAATTATAGTAAGAAGAAATAACTATTTTAATCCACCACATTTTTTATAGTTTAAACAGGAAAGAAAATGAATACTGGGTTGCATGTCTCTGAAATTTGAAGTGGCACAGGTCAGCGGTGAAACAAGAAAAGGAGGAGATGATGCGCTGCACCTGTCAGATCACTACCTTGTCAGTAAAACTGGGTTTAAGGCTGCTCTCAAAACCAGGCTTGTCTACAAGCAAGCTGTAGAGCTCCAAAGTGGTGGAGGGGGACCACAAGTGCTTAGACATCAGCTGCCACTCCAAACTTTTATTCAGCTGGCCTGTAGCACAGGGGTCCTACATTTGGCTCTGCTTAAACACAACGCAGATGCTTTTAAGATGAGCTACAATGAAGCTACTGCTAGAAATATGAACCGAAAGAGTTAAGGTCCTGGGACACACGAACTTGCCCTTCATCTTTCATGTGCTGACCCACCAGTATTGCTCTACTGGAAAATACAGGGATTAAGGTAGAATAACAACCTGTATAGAACCTAGTATTGCCAGTCTGTGCTGCCATTGTGCAGCTATGAGTGATATGTCTAACTTCTGGTCATAGTGTGAAACACAACACAAGTCATTTAGATAGAACTTATTAGGCAAATCTCAATGGACTCATTTTCACTGATGCTCATTCTAAATAGGATGGTGATAAGGTCTCCCCTCAGCCTCCTCTTCTCCAGGCTAAAGAACCCCAGCTGCTCCCCATCAGCCTTGTGCTCCAGACCCCTCACCAGCTTTGTTGCCCTTCTCTGGACGTGCTCCAGTACCTCAATGTCCTTCTTGTAGCGAGGGGCCCAAAACTGAACACAGTATTCAAGGTGTGGCCTCACGACTGCTGAGTACAGGGCGATGATCACTTCCCTGGTCCTGCTGGCCACACTATTCCTGATACAAGCCAGGATGCCGTTGGCCTTCTTGGCCACCTGGGCACACTGCTGGCTCATATTCAGCCAGCTGTCAACCAGTACCCCCAGGTCTTTTTCCACCAGGCAGCTTTCCAGCTACTCTTCCCCAAGCCTGTAGCGTTGCATGGGGTTGCTGTGACCCAAGTGCAGGACCTGGCACTTGGCCTTGTTGAACCTCATACAATTTAATAGATTAGGGATTGGGGAAAAAAAAAAAACAATCCCAGTAAAAAATTGTATTATACAAGTATAAAAATGTCAGGAAATAAATTGCTTCTGGCTTGAAACAGGCTTGGATTTAGGTTGAGAAACTCTTGTCCAATCTGCACATGTGCCTAAGCAATCAGTGTTTGCCTTAAGTGAGATTCATTGCACTACGTTTATCTTTTGTGCAAGAGTAGCATCCAGATTAGGCACAGCAGAATGACATAGTGAGGAGCCATCCCTCTCCTAAAGAGATTACCATCTAATCAAAGCATGTATGAGTGGGAAGTAAAACAGATATAAGAGATTCCAATCCTGCTCCTGTTAAGGTTACCACAAGTACAGAGATTTGCAGCTCTATAATGAAGAGAAAAGCTTAAAAAAACCTCAAACAGCAGCAGATCAAAGTTTTGAGAAGACTGCAGTAGAAGCTACCTATCCGCAACACTGAATCATTACAGAATACTTTTATTTACCAGAACTTCCACTACCATGTTTTGCAACATAAATGCTGATCCCAATACTGACTCCACACCTACACCTTCCATTGAAAGCTGTTAAGTCATTTCATAAAATGTAATCATACACCTAAGTTAATACACTTCTGAGGTATGCAAATCCCCAACTTACCAATTGAAAATTGAAGGATATATGGGGTTAATAACTTGCGTAAGGATTGAACAGCATGTGCGAGGCAACTTTTAAGCACTACCACAATAATTCACTCACAGTCATGCCAGTTTCCCATTTTAAATGCTGTGAAACCCTTTTTGCTCTGCTCAGGAATGGTGATAGTAAATTAATTGCAGAAACCTCATTTTCATGTTATCCCGGCTTTCAGAGACCCATCCATGCAGAGAGTACCCATTTTTAGAGACAGAAACAGACAGAACGCCTGGGAGCAACCCCAGGAAATCCCCTAGGTCCTCCCACGCAAGTTCACCAACATTAAGACCTTCCTGCCAGATGTCTGACTAGCCTGTAAAAGGCACATTCAAAAGCTGTTCCTATACTCACATAACCAGAGTTTTCTTACCCCAAAAGGTAGGTTCCTTTTCTTAATACCCAACCTAAACCAAGGGTTTAGGTCTTCTCCACAGTGGCAATGAGGAGTGCTTTTCCAAGCACAAATGGGGAGCCTAAAATCCCATCTTCCCATTTGCCTTCTATGTAAGGTCAACACCTAGATTTCTTTCCCAACTGTCCTTGTGAAAAATTACTGAAATTTGTCACAAAGAACCTATTTTCATCATGATCGTCCAGATCTCAGGCTCAGATTTTCACATCTAAGTTCGGAGGCTTTTCTGTGCGCTGTGTAAACTACCACGAGCCACTGTGTATGCAAAAGGCTGGTGTATGAAAAGTGCTGCCCATAGGTCAGAGAAATGGGGTTTTTTGAAAACATGGCACTTGAGTAACAAGCATACAGTGTGAAACAACTGATACAGCATTTTCTGTGTGTAAAAGAAAAAAAGAGAAGAAAAGAGTAAGATCTTTTCTGTTCAATAATATGTCAAATCTTTACCCAGATGTTTACCAGCTTAGTACACAAGTAGAATCTGTGTTTGGATATCCCTTAGCTCAGATAGAAAGCTGACAAGCTAGCTGGAAACTGTTGCTGACACTGTGTATAATCAACTGATTGAAAAAAAAAATCTTTACAGTACTCAAAACCCGTTCTCTTTTCTCCTCAAGAAGTTTATCTTAAACAATTTTCTACATGTGTTCCTCAGCACACCAAAAAAGGTCAGGAAAATATCCCACTGCAGCTTTGGTATTTCCTGACAGTGTAAGAGAACTAATTAGCTGCAGAAGATGGCTGCAGAAGGAGCTGATTCTAATTTCTTTAAAACTGATCAAAACACTGAATATTTAGCGGCTTTAGTTTGCACTAGTTACAAAAAGTTAAAAGTAAATCTCAGAAGCTGAAGTGCAAAATCAGCCACTGTTCCCTTAGTAGTGGCTTCTGCTCAATCAGGGTCAGGTCCATAGTATGAGGGCTCCAATCCCACATCTATCAAAGCCAAAGTGAATTTGACAGCCAATTTCAAAGTCACAGGGCTTGATGGAACACAAGTGGAGGAACGTGCCCTCTGTGCACCACATAAGACAACTGGTAAGAAGAGGCCACATTAGTGAAGAGTGTTTGTAGCAATTTTTGTAAGTAAATGAAACAGTAAAAGTTGTTTTCTACTCTTGCAAAACATCTCAACCAAAATGTTATGAATGTCTTCATGATTAACACAGTGTTGTTGCTTTATGGGCATGGAATGGGAGGGCGCTTTCTCTTCTTAGAGAAACACCACACACGCCAAGTTATCCAGAAGGGCAGGTTGATGAAAGAAACAGCAAACACCTATAAGGTAACTTGGCAAGAATTGGCAACATATTAAGCCAAATGAATGTACAGTATTGTAAAATCAAAATCGGTGTCAGTGCCCATAGCTCTCATCCTGCTATGTCAAGAAAATTATATATAGGTTAGAGATTTACTACATATGGCATGACTGTAGCAGCTCACAAGCTAGTGTCAGCTGTGCAATATACAGTGATGCCACAAGATTAACACAAAAATGGAAAAGCTGATGGATATGAACAGGCTCCTGAAAACAGGATCTTCTGCTAAATGTAGGTTTAACTGCGGTTTGAAGTTAAAAAGGTAATTGAAGAAATTTCTAATAAAAAGCTATTCTGCAGTTACATGGCTCCTGAAAACAGGATCTTCTGCTAAATGTAGGTTTAACTGCGGTTTGAAGTTAAAAAGGTAATTGAAGAAATTTCTCTTAAAAAGCTATTCTGCAGTTACATTATGTTACATTATATCTCTTGATAAAATCCGCTCAGTTCAGCAGTAAACGTACAGTTTTCAGGCTGACAGCTGGAACGTCATGGGATAAAGTCTTTCACGCACCTCTGATAAAAAAACTTCAGCGCTGGAACTTACTTAACAGTTCATCTGTTTCTCCAACAAGAACAAAATACAGTTCATGCTCCCAGAAAACTATTGGCTCCAGACTGGTGAAGGAACATAAGTGGTGGCAAGCTCTCTTTTTAATTAATGAAATGAACACTCAGTTCAGAGTGTCTGTGTGACCAAGTTCATGTAATGCCCTTTTGGAGTTGAACGTACTCTAAAAATCTGAAAAGCGGATTTCTTTTCCCCTGTTCATTCAACATACAATTTTGGGTTTGTTTTAGTAAAATTATATTCTTGGGTATGCAGTAGCCTGTTACTTAAGTGTCAAAAGAAGTAGGACGAGCAGCATGTAGGCAGATAACAAAAACCAGAAGGTTGTAATTCCAAACTGTACTCTTACAAAAATCATTGTTCTACTTTTTAATAAGTATTAAATATAATTTTGTTTAAAGAGAGAAGGCAAAAGATTACAACTAAGAATCCAGCTGTGGGCCCTTTTATGTAGAGAGTAGCAATTCATGAGTTGCCCCAATCAATTTAATGGCAGAAGAGCCACAAATCTCAGCGCGCTCTCAGCTTTTCCCAATGTCATATTGAAAAAGGCAGAAAAGTCATTACCTAATCTTCTTGCAAGTCCAAAGTCAATGAGTTTGATACTTGTACCAGTCTTGTTGACACACATAATATTTTCTGGCTTCAAATCCAAGTGAACAATGCCCTGCTTGTGGATGTACTGAACTCCCTCTGAAATCTGCTTCATATATTTAATGCACTCTCTCTCTGTCAGTTCAAAGTCTTCATCAATGATTCGTTCAAAGAGTTCTCCTCCAGAAACCCTACAAAAGACAATAAAAAAAGGACTTCTGTAGCATTTTTATTTTGGGAGTAATCAAACTATTTCCTTTACAGAAATACAGACAGGTCAAACTTTCAATAGTCACTTTGGGATGCAATCTATGTTTTGTGTGAGCACTTCCCGTAGGCACAAGGATCACATAGGAAGAATTGCCTCTTGTGTGTGGTATAGATAATTTTTTCCATTCTGAATGTCTTTCCCAGGTTAGGACTGTGAAACACTCATACTGCTATCCCAGGCAGTAGGGATGCAGCTGGATTTACATCCTGCCTTTAGGATTCAGCCACCTGCAGCTGACAGTGAAGCGTGTGCCAGGTGATAGTCACCCTGCTGACATGTGTTTATAACACCGCTCCAGACTCTGAGCTCATGTTTCTCACTGCTTCCCTCTCTCCTATGCTCCATCACTACCCAAGTGTAGATCACATCATTTAGAAATAAAGAAAACCTGGGATGGGTCCCAGGAAAAGAGGACAAAATGTCTAGTAGCTGAGGAAAAATTTGGGAAGAAGAGAGATTGAGAGTGACAAAGAAAGGCTGAAGAAGGAAGAATTCAAATGGTATGGTTAATTGGAATGCGAAGCTCAAAGGGTAAATTACTGACCCAAGTGAGCTCAGAGGGAATTTCCTCCTTAGCTACAACAGGACAATGATATAACACACAACTCTTTCAGTGCTGATATTTTTAGTTGAGCCATCGTCACACTCCTTGTAGGTCAATTCCATTTTTATGCTTATTTTAGATGTGAAATAATTGGTCTTCCCAGGGTAGGCTCTCCTGGATTGAATTGTTTGCAGAACTGAAGTGGGACATTTTTAATCTAGATTTAATAAAGCAAAATGTACATTGTGGGTTTTTTTGTTTGTTTGTTTTAACTCTCAGTAATAACTCAACTGGTTTATTTGCTTATGTCCAGAGATGAGAAACACTTCTTTTGCATGCAGCTGTGAATGACCCATACAGAACAGAGCAAATGGTGAAGAGCAGCTTTGCTTTTAGAAATCTGTTCTAAACTAAATGCTTTGTGGTCTTTATATGGCTTAATATTTTGCAGCATTCATGCTTGTTGCCAAATGTAATTGCACACTCAGTTACAGAAACAAAACACACAACTGAAAACTGGCCCTGCAATGTTTGCAGGTTGTCAGGTATATGATTATAGCCCTCATGTACTAAACTGAAATTGAAACATCCAGAGTTCTGGACACATTTGTTGCTTTGGCTATAAGATTTCCGAAAATATATAATTAGAAATGCTACTGCAGTTTCCTATTAACACGAAAATAGTAAGAATAGCATATGCTTAACAAACAGAAGTTACGCTGGATTATAGCACATTTGTAACATAAACCCAATAATATGGCTAAAGCTGCTGAACAAACAGCTCTGATAAGTTGGGTATCCAGTATTTTGTTACTTCAGTAAGACATTAACTGGTATGGAGGTGTTTATGAAAACATCTGCATGCAAAATGTCTCTATCTGGAGCACTCCGCAATTCCAAATGATAACCATCCTAATACCAAAAAATATCAGTTGTTTTTTGACTATTTAACACAGATAATGACAACTTATTTTTACTACTAAAGTGCCATAATTTTCAGATCCCTAAAGTGAAGAATTTTCAGAAATCATACCCTTGTGACAAGCGCTACTTCTTAGCACATTGTTTGGAAATTAACTGCTGTTAATATGTCTGCGTGCTGTCTTTACCCTGGGACCTCTAGACATTCTGGTAACATCATCAGATTAAACTGTAATTGCATTTATAGAATGCATATTTTTGCATTTATATCCTGAGCCAAATCCAGTTTAATTTTTGGCAGCTTAGGAAGCTGAATTGAACCAATGCAGATTAGGGTCTACGTATAAACCGAAGGAGAAGTCGTCTTCCTGCAGTCACAACTAGTTCCGAATGTAAATCTCTCATTCTTTTCTGGATTCTCCTCTTTTCAGTCTTCTCTAGATGACATCACAGAGGAAAATATTCCTGTCTATAGAGTCACAGAACATGCATTTGAAAAACATTTTATTATAAGGTTTTGGTCATGGAAGAACAGTGAGAAAAATCTACCGTGGAGCTGCCCAGGCAAATACTCAACTGCATTTTAATAAATCTCCCTTCAAAAAAAAAGAGAAAACCTTAGTGACTTGTGCTGACTTAAGTCACACCAAATGAATGGAGTTTACTGCTGAAATTTTGCTTTAATAATCTTAACTTGCAATACAATAATCTTCTTCTGATGTATGTCAAAATAAACTGACCATCTGAAGTATGTAAAAACTTTAAGGCACTTAGCTCCCAGTGCTGAATGCCATTCACAACGTGCTACAATTTTTCAGATATTCTTTTTCCACTGAGATGCTTATTGTGGAACCAGTACATCGCTATATTCGAAGAGGAAATGCCTGAAATTTGCCCCTGACTTCCAGCAAAGGGTAGATGGGAGGGTTTCCAGGGAAGAGCACATCAAGTGAAGGGGGCCTACAAGAAAGTTGGAGAGGGACTTTTTACAAGGGCAAGGAGTGATAGGACAAGGGGTAATGGCTTTAAACTGAAAGAGGGTAGATTTAGATTAGATATAAGGAAGAAATTCTTCACTGTGAGGGTGGTGAGGCACTGGAATAGGTTGCCCAGGGAGGTTGTGGATGCTCCATCCCTGGAAGTGTTCAAGGCCAGGTTGGATGGGGCTTTGAGCAACCTGGTCTAGTGGAAGGTGTCCCTGCCCATGACAGGGAGGTTGGAACTAGATGATCGTTAAGGTCCCTTCCAACCCAAAGCATTTTGTGATTCTATGATTTGAATCATTATAGTGTTTGATTTTGGATGAATGATAAAAATTTCTGAATTTATTATAAATATGAAATCAAACCATAAAACATAATGGCATGACAAATATTAAAAGGAGAGAATTCAAAGAGATATAAGAATGAAAAATTTAGGGTGAATATCAGGAAGAAAAATCCAAAGGTGCTCCTCATCAGTAGGTCCAATTTGAGCGGAGAAGGAGCTGCTAAACTCCAGTCACTTCTAAAATCTGGTTTAAAAGGAGACTGACGGCAGATGAGCTTGACTTATTTGAAATCCATGCATTCAGACTCTGATGGGAATAGAGAGAACACCTTGGATACTAAGAATTTTTGAAGATATTTCCCGCAACTTCTTTGATATGCAAAGAAATATTAGCTTAATAGCTAAACCAGAAATGAACCCTCAGTGGCTCTCTAACAATACAGGTGCAGTTGCCATGCCCAGACTGTGTGAGCTGGGTAACGTGCAGCAGTGTAGAGGCTACCAAGGCATCTGACATGAAGGTGTCACACAAGCTTCTCACTACCCAGGCCTGCTCCAGAGCAGGGACAGGCTGCCACTGCCTGCCAGCACCCTGCTTTAAGAACCCCCCCTCCTACGGCTCTCAGCACTATGGAAATTTCAATGTGGGGGTTCAAAAGCCAGAAAAGGTGGCCACCCCAAACAAAAATCACATCCTAGTCGGACTGGTTAACAAAACTACTTTAAATTTGATTGCACTTTTCTGTATTTTTAAAAAGCAAAACCCCTTTGCTGGCGGGGACACACACACACACACACACACTAATGGAGTGTAAAGCCATATGCTATTCAAAACTCTTTATACATTTCCTTGTTTTCCATTAGGTCTGCCAGCTCCCAATTCCAAGCTAAGTAGGGCTCCCTTCCTTTACCGTCATCAGCTTGCTCAACTGCTGAATCTAAAAATAAAAGCACCTTCTTGCACATAAGTACCAAGGTTGTATAACAGAGATCCAGTCTCTGAAAAATGCCAGTGCAATAGTAGTTTGTCCATAATCTAGGCAAGTGCCAAGCAAGCAAAACAGACAGCAAGTCTCTTTTGCTTCTAACAATTTATATCTTACTCGCCACTTCCAGCCAGCAAAAAACCTGCTACTCCTTCTTTTAGCAGACAGTGGATGAGGTAGATGTGGCAGCAGAATAGCGACTGATGTAACTCTTTGGGAAAAACATCAGCACAGATCAAGATTTTGTTTTCTTTCCAGCTGCTCCTGCCAGAAGTATGGGATTCACACTATGCAGGTGCGTTACGGATGATGTAAACGTTGGTCACATTGGTTATCATTTTTTTTGAAGTCCCATTACTTTCCATCCCACGCTGTGCAGATTCTTTTCTTATAATGAATTCTGGTGCATGAACATGTTCTGAACCTACTCCTTTCTGGAAGTAAATACCTACTGTCTTCAAATACAAAGATACTTAAGTCGCAGCCCTGTGGGATGCTTTACAGCCCTGCTTTTATGGTGCCTTTTTGTTATTTCCCACAGCGGTGTGGAGTATGTAGCTCAAGGCGAATAGTTTCTGGGAGGTGTGTTCCTATCTTACTCAGCAAGAGCAAGACAGCAACATAGGCTGTGTTCAAGTTCAGCTTCACTTAATTGTATAGTTTTGGATGAAGTGTGCAATGTCTTTCAGGTAAAGGAGAAATCCCCTTCTACAACTGCTACACCTGGACCATCATGGAGAATGTGTATTTTGACACTAGGGCAGATCAATTCATGTTTAATCAGGTTTTTTTGGGAAACAGTCAGTGTAACCAATCTTTCTGCATCTACTGATCTAGATTTAGAACATTCACTGTGTTCACCTGTGGGGATTTTTCAGACAGCACTCCTTTATTATAAGTAAATGTTTTGCAATCAGAGTATTTATGTTGTTGCAGGAAAAACACATCAGACTAATCCTTTAAGGTCTCTTAAAAATATATAACCTGGATATAGCACTTGATGAAAACTAAAGTGTTCCAAATACGTCTTGGGTACTATAAATTTGCCTGGGTGAATTTTCCATGGAAATTGAACAATTTTATTAGAATGTAGCTTAGATGTTCACATTCTCAAGCATATCTTTCTCTCCTACTATCTGTTGTGCACTGATGTTCAATTCTCTGGAAGAGACAACTGATCAGTGTTTAAGTGAAATTTGACACAAGCTTCTTCAGTACATCTTTAGAACTGCCTAAAGAAAAAACATTTTTTCTCCTCCTTAAACATGTTTTTGGTTGTAAATGCAAGCCCATATTGCAGCTAACTTTTTTCTCTCCCCTCCCAAGTTGGCAATAAAAGAGTGAGCTGCAGAAAAACTCCACATGTACTTGATTAAAAACCAAACAAACTAGACACTAAAGACCGTAGCACATCTTCACTGATTTTTAAGAGATACAACACAGATTCACTTACGTAGTTTAAACAAGTTGGATAAATAACTGGAAAAACTTGCAAGATGTGAAAACCATCCAGGCCCTGCAGATGCTGAAGCTTTGGACAGTCCCACATCTAGGTAAGTTGCTACTTTTGTATGCACAATTATTTTCAACATTATTAAGCTTTGTTAGTGTGATCTGCTTTATACTTACATTTCCAAGACCATAACAATGTTGGCTTTTTCTTCAAAGGCATCTACACATTGGACAAGTTTTGGATGATGTAGACAGTTCATGATGCTGATTTCATCCCTTATGTTTTCTTTTTCCTTAGCAGAATATGCTTTGAAAAATTTTCCTGCCCAAACTTTTCCAGTCTTCTTTTCAACAAGCCTGAAGACTTGTCCAAATTTCCCCCTGAAAATATATAACTATTTCCATAAAATGTTTTTGCAATGTATGGGCCACTATGAATAACAACATTTTACTAAATATTCCAGCGCAACCACTCCATTCTGAAATAAATTTGCAATGTATGGGCCACTATGAATAACAACATCTTCATATCAAGTATAATATCAATATCTTCAATATCTTCATATCAAGTACTGTTCTGCACTGATTTTGTGCAGAGTTATCTGCAAGAACTTTTGCCTGAATACCACATTTCGAGATAGCCTGCTATTCCAGTTACCAAGTTTTATATAAGAGGGTTCAAAAAATGGACTCCTACCAGGCTTTAATTCATGCGAGTTGAGCTTTTCTGCACACAGTTTTCTATAGGCCATGCACCTCTGAAGGGGCAGCAGATAGGAGACATCTCAGGTATAGGGTATAGGTGGAATCAGAATCTGAATGTTAGAGGCTTCAGTATTATTATTTCACATTGCTGCATATGTATGACCCAACCTCTACAATACACCTATACAGATTTGTTAACAGCAGCATACAGGATCTCCTGGCCTTCAGCACCACCAGCAGCACAAGTCGCTGGAAGATTATCATGGCACGCAATTCACATAACCACGAGTTTGAGCACTGAGAAACACAGCCAGGCTAATCACTGACCTTCACTGAGCAATACTATTAATGCTCTTGGGATTATAACCGCTGTCAACAGAGATTCTAGCCCGTGGGCAGGATAATCTTATTACCACTAATGGATATAATGGAAATGCAAGTACACAATGTGTACTTTTCTTTCAGCTAGCTTTTAGAACACTGAACAACAAATGAATCCTCTAGCTTTATTCATTTGTGGGCTCCATTTTCCTTGCCAGAAATGTATGTAGTGCCTATTTAAAATTATCAATTAATAGGAATAAAGGATCTTTATGGAGTGGAGGCCAACATGTGTTAAAATCTATTTTTACTGCAACTGCCCAGATGGAATGTTGAAAGTGCAAGACACTGTCAAAGAATGAATGCACATGGTCTTTGTAATTGACTGGCAGCCTTGAGAACTCCATGTCTTCAAAAGCACAATATAGTACTTACGATCCCAGTCTTTCTTCAATATTATAGACATCAGAAACTTTTTGTTCGGTGTTGATAGTAACCGTCCGATAGGCAACCTCTGTTTCTTTCCCTTCTACAAGTAAGTATTAAAGATCATGGTTAAAACCTCCATAAAGCACGAATTAAAAACACAGATTTGCATTTGTCCTGATAAAAATATGAACTTCTTACCATCATCAGATAGCTCCACCTCGTCCTCTTTAAGTTCTATGGTGAAAATAAAAAGACATGAATATCTTACTCTATAGGATATGGTACTTACATAAGATAGATAGTCAAATTCTTCACAGTAACATAGGCAACTGGTCAACTGGTAGACCCTATGACTAAGCAGCACAAAGCAGTCAGGGAGTTTGTGCATTAACTTCATAATTAAAATCTCTTCTCCACTTCTATGTGACTATTGACTACACAGTCACAGTCTGGTCACCATTTCTTAATAAATCAAGTTCATGTGTTTGGCAGTACTTGCTATTATACCTGCCTACTAGAAACATCAGCATACTGAATCAGTTCAAAGTCACCTAATAAACAGCTTTAGGAATGCCTTAGTGAAAGAGAATAAAAATTTAAAAAATTAAAATCAATAACAACACTTCTGGCTCAATGACAAATGCTTTTTTTGGATTTTCTATGCATTTTTTGGATTGCAAAGCCAAAAGTAAAGCAAGTTTCTATGTGAAAAGATTTTCTGCAAAGCATCCAGACAAATTTTTCAGACTCAAGATGACTAGAAAATTTGGACAGCATGCACTTTCCTGAGCATGGCTGAATTCTGTAATCATTGAGGTCCAAGTGGAGCCTCAGTCCTGCAAGCATACTCAAAGGCAGGCAGAGATGTTGGCAAGCCCAGGGATCTAAGACAGAGTAAAAGCTGGCCTGAGTGTCCTGATTTTAATTTTTAATTTTCATGTGCATGAACTGTCAGTAGCACCGGTTTGTGTGTTGTTCCCTACGTTGCTTGAAGGTATGAGGGGAAAGGGGTTGTAGCTGAAATGTTGTTATGTATTAGTTCCACTGCTTGGGCTTACTCCTAAGACCTGTGGCTATGACCAGTAATTTGGGAAACTGCAAAGGCAGTTGCACAGTGACCTGTACAATTCTCCCTTTAGCTGCTGAAGCTGCACTTTGCCATCGTAGAGTGCAAACCTGACCTAGTGATTTATCCCCACTGTGTCACTAGATTTATGTTATGAAACATTAATGCGGTACTCTGGATACTCTTAGGTGCTTTAGAGTATATAGACTTATATGCAGTGGTTGAGAAGAAAGCAGCAGAAGAAAAGGGTGCAGGGTAAGCAGATAGCTGGTCTGATGCCCGGGCATCACCTTTTCACATCCAACACATAATGCTGCATCTGTGTTCTGGTAACAAAGCCAATCAAGTAGATATAATCTGCCACTAAAGCCCTTCTCTCTTTTTTTCTGGATTTGCAACCCTTGTACATCCCAGCACACTCTAGCTGGCTTGCAGTGATTTACCAGCAGAGCAGGGAGGGAAGTGAGCCCTCCCCACTCAGGGGTAGCTGTCCTCAGATCTTCCTCGGCTAGGAACCACACTCGCATAAAGCACATCACATTTTCCTCCCCTTTTAAGGGCTGCATGAGGGAGCTGCTCCCAGCCACACTGCCAAAAGTTAAAGTCTGCCAAATACTGATTAGACAAAGAAGTCAGTTCCCGGTTCTGCAGCGACACTATATTGAAGCCATGAACTAGAAACATTCTGGTCCACCAGCGGAAGCCTAAATTAGATGAGCGAAACATATCTGAGCTTGGTAAGTGCTGAGTAGCTGTGCTAAAACCTTTCTCAGAAGTGAGTCAATGGTACCAAATTTTCCTCAAACATGGCAATGCCTACATTAATGTGTTGTGACTTACAACCTTATTTTAGTAACTGTTTTCTTTAAATGCGCAGTGAAAAGTTAGCCATGCCTTTCTTCACTAAGGTTATATTGAGATTGCTAATACGCACTGGCCACCTCAGTATGAAAATCAGTAATCAGTCTTTCTGGCAGCAATGGAAAATCCCTAGTTACTCAGCTAAGTGTTTACATAGATGGCAGCTTAAAGTCCTGACTTTGGGAGGTGCTGAACACATGGATTTTCCACTGCCTTTAATTAAAGCACCAGTTATATTCACACACTTGAAAAATCATGCTTTGTAAGACTTGCCCTTTCTCTGTGCTAGCTTCAGTATCAAGAATTAAAATCAAGAAGCCCTGGCACTGAGAGCACCAAGACAACCCACCCTCCTGCAAACAGAATACATTTTCTTTTCACTCAAAACAACTTTTTTTTTTGTTGGTTTTTATATGTATCACAATGATTCATACGCTTGCTTGCCTTATTGTATTAAATTTATGTAAGAAAACTCTAGTTTTAACTTGTTTGGTTTGGCCCAGTACAGGTAGTGCTTGCTCTAGGAAAGACAAATGTAGGGAAGAGTCAGGTCCCCAACTCTAGAAGGTGTTCATCCTGCAACTAAAGAAAGAGGGCATTCAAACACAGGGAATTTTATTATGAAGAGCTAATACCATCTAGCTTCCTTTCAATTTTATTGTTACTCTTAATGTTATTTTCCCCCTTTTGAAGAGAAGCTGCATCTTGATTTAGATCAGGTTTTAAACCTTTAAAATAGAGGAAAGTAATTTCTCAGAATGCATCAGTTTAGCAATTGAAGAAAAATATGATTTACTTTTGCTTGGAATGTCTGTTGAGAGTCTTACACAGTTGTGTGATGCCGCACCGCTTTGCTGTCATTTCGTCTTGTTGGGGCAATAAAAGGTAACATCACAAGGATTATATGAGATGCTTAAAACTCCAAATCCCTGCATATATAAGTAAGGAGGGAGAGATACAACACATAGTCCACTCCACAAAGACAGGAAAAATGGCAAAATACATAATTCCTGGTCTGGGCTTTTCAGCGTAGTATGACTATCAAAGTGATCCTTGCACGGTAGGTAGATGTGGGTATGCACAAATATATACATTCAATATCTGGCTTTAAAAAATAATGCTGATTTGTGTGTGTGTTTAAAATTTTGGTACCAGTTTCCAAATAATTTCTAAAATGCTCCAGCCCTTCCCATTAGTCCTTTGAGAAGATCTTAAGCAAAAAATAAGAGGCAAAAAATACTGAAAAATATTTGCAGAAGTGTGTGCAACTGTAATCACCCCCCCTTCCTCCTCCCTGAGTATTTTTAGCACCCATAATGCTGCAAAACCAACATGCTAAGTAGGATAGCCTTGAATTCACAAGATTGGTGTACTAGGAGCAACAGGACTGAGGTGCTCTACCATGCTGGAATTTGAAGCATGGGAACTACATGAGAGACTAATTCAGTTTCTGATGCATATTCAGTGCTTGGCTAGCAGCAAGCACATTTACTTTTTCCAGAAGCAAGTTTGGGATAGTGTTTATGGTTTATTTTTCCACAGTTTGTTTTTTCATGGTGTGTCCTATATAAAATGTAATGAATCCATCAGTATGTTTCAGGTAAGCCACTAAACATCATTTTCCCACCGGGCACCATCTGGATATGTAACTTATGTGTGAAAGGTTTCATCTCCCATTACCTGTGCACTGAATTAGAGAAGTGTGTCAACCAGCACCCACACTGCAAGCCAGAAGTCAAATTATTGGTTGCTTTCACAAGGCAGGGTTTTGGGATCCCTGAAGCCAAGTTTCTACGCTGGATGCTGGCAAAACTTACATGCTCAGACACCCAGATGAAGTCTGTGAAGGGACTGCAGCGCACTTACAGCCAGCATAAGCATTCATTGCACAGAGGCACATGCAAATGGGTGTCTACAGCTGCCTGACCTCACTGGGGAACTGTTAAGATATCGTTTAATTAACCTTAGACATTTTTTTCTCTTAAAAACTAACCTTCTTGTTTCTCTCCAACTTTTACCAGCTCAGATTCTTGACTGGGCTCGCTGATGCCATACACGTTAGCAGCTCGCACACGGAATTTGTACTCCCGGTCAGCCTGAAGGTCCTGCACATTGAAAGAGGTGCTGCGGCAGGTAGTGAGATCTGTCCATTTGTTATCCACTGAGTTCCAGATCTCCACGGTGTAGGACTGCACCGCGCTTCCACCATCATAAGAGGAACCGTACCACGAGAGAGTGAGGGAGGAACTCCGTATGTCTGATGCACAAGGTGTTCCGGCAGGCGGGTCTGGTTTATCTGCAAAAACATATGCGAAGTACATTAGAAGAAATCGGGAGGGTAAGAGGTAGGACTTCCTTTAGGGTATTACTGGCCCTAGCTAACAGCCTTTTCCTTTCCATGCCATTTCTCTGCTTCAGAGGTTTGTACTACAGGGAGAAGGAACAACTGCAGCACAGACAGACATACCTGAATTAGCTAACATAGATGTCTATCCCACATGGGCCTCAGCATGGGTTGTTCAGTTTCCTGGGCATCTTGCTAAGCCATACTGAAGCCTAATGCCCTTCACAGCTATCGTTACAGAAACTATGGAGACTGAAACCAGTCACAGCTATGCCTGCAGCTACTGAAATCAAATGCCCCACAATAGTGCAAACCACTCCTTGGTGAACTTCCTTAGAGGTTTACCCCTGTAGCAGTCACCATAGCTGTGACGCTCTTTCTCCAGCTGCCTTCATCTGCTTCTATACTTCAGGGCCACTCATCCAACTATACCTGGGTAGCAGAGATACTAAAAACAGTTCGTTGGCACAGAAACACAGATCTTGAAGGGTGACAACTTTGCTAAGAAATTAGTGAACAACTTTGCCTACATGCAGTTTTTGGAAGCCTAGTGCACTTTTTGGTAAAAAAGAATTCAACTTAGAATATGTCATTTAAATATTTAGATTTTTTTAATCTCATGTGCATTTTGGAAATTGTTGAGGAGATGGAAGATAGAAACTTCTGTTTTTCCTCAGTTAGAAGCTTGCTCCTACAATCTTTATTTGCATGAACAGAGCCAATATCACCAGAACCTGGTGTGCAGATGAGCAGCCAACTATGCGAACATCCGATACAATACAAAAACTTTCCAGTTATATGACTTTTTCAAAATGAATATTAATGATTACATAGTTATTGAATTGAACGTATTCCTAAGACAGAAAAATGTTGACTTTTTAAAAAAATTACTGATTAAGAAAATAATTACAGAAGTTAAGCACTTCAAAAGACTTTAAAGGGAACAAATAACTTCCCTGGGAATAATCCTCTCAGAAGTAATCTAGCAAAACTTACAAAATAATGATGATGTTGATCTGGATGAACTAGTGGCCAAAGGTTGAGAAATCAAAGGATGGGATAAAATGACATAAGATGAAAAGAAAAAGATAGAAAGTGTGAGGTGCTACAAACAGCGGTTACACTGGACATAGACTGATAAAATCCTGTCCCATTTTGCTGCTTAAAACTGCTAATGGACATTATCACTTTCTCCTTAAAGAAGGCCAAGCTGGCAAACCAGCCAAAAACTACAGCCACTTTCTCAGCAATAAAAACATCCAAATGCTGGGGAAAACTGCTGCGGACTTTGATCAAAACCTTACTGTGGTGGACTGTATCAGCAATCCCTGCATACGCAAATTATCATTCCTAGGAAAATCACTGAGCAGACAGAAATAGCCACAGTTTGCCACAAACATGCCTTTAGTTCTTGGACAGAGGGACCTCTCCTCTAACTGCTGTGGTTTTACTCAAGAGTGGGAAAATGGGGTAATCTAATCTGATCAAGACAGTTAAATATCAGTTCACTATTTGGGAGAGTACAAGTTCCATTGACCAATCATTTCCCTGAAAAAAAAATTTATAATTCTTTTTAGTTCAGTTGTGATGGAAAAATCCATCTCCCTCCACAACTTAAACTTATTGTAGATATATAAATAAAGCTTCTTAAGTATGAGGGAAAAGACTGGGAGGAAGGAAGGGAGATGGACACCAAGGGTTTGCCGCTGCATGAGAATGCCCAGGCAGAAGAAAGAGAGACTTCCAGAAGGTAGGTTATCTTTATTCGTTTTGGCAACACTTAAAACACCATTCCACTAGGAGTCATCATTATACAGTACATCTCTTGTTAAACACAAATATCAGAGACCAGATGTCCTTAACCTCTGGAATGGCTTATTGCCCTGCTTAGGTATCACATTTTGTTCACCTCATTTTCTGTCAGAATAAAAGGGACTATTAACAAGTATAAATTTACAGTGTAGATATCACAAACTGAATCACAGAGAAGTTAAATGATTTGTCCATGGTTAGAAAGAGAGATTGAAGCACAGATGAGAACTGAATCTTAATCTCATGGTACCCGAACAGCAGCACCCCCTCTTCCCTGTACCAGTCCTGCCCCAGCCTCCTTGGAGCTTCAAGAAGTGAGAATTCAACATTCACACCACTCACACTATCAAAACCCTTGTACAATCCTACAGCAGCCACCAGAGAGCTGGTTGTGTGGCACACATGGATTGTATGATTTTAGTCAAAGAGCAGCAATAACCATCTTTTCACTACAACTTACTATCCATGCAGACATTGTAGGGAATGATGCTACCTCTGTCCTCTTCAAAATCTGTACAGAATAATATTCAGCTCTGTTTCTTGTTTTCCTCCTATATAATCATCATTGCATCATCTCGAGATGCAGATAGAAGAACTTGGATAAGTAACAGCTGACTTATCCTAAATCCAAACAGAACAGAGCAGTTGCTGATAGCAAGGGGAAAATACTTTGAAGAAAAAGCTAAGCCAGTAGTCTATCACCTTACAGAGGCATCTGTTCAGGTTTGTCAAAGTAGTGCAGATTCTCTGGCATCTGGCTATGCATACAGCTAAATCTGGACAGTATGTGCTTGTTTAAAAAAAAAAAAAAGTGTTAGCTTGCTCTAATGCTTTGCACTGAATTTTACATTCAAAGAGGAAAGAATGCTCATGCTTCAGTCTTTGCAGAGCACAGTAGCTTGCTTCCCATGCAGGACATGAAAATACAGTCCCTCTTTGCTGGCTTCCAACACACTTCTGTTTCCAAATGAAACTCTGGACATGATTTATCAGTTGCCTAGGCCACGGTTACCTTAGTGACCTCTCTTTCCATGACTTACCTAGATAACTGCAATCCATTTGGCCAGCACAGTTTACAGAAGCAAGGCTTAGGTATGTGACCATTGGAGAGAAAACATTCATGGCCAAGGGGACATCAGCGGTAAAGAATATGCTACGTGGCTTTAGTCTAATATCTGCCAGCCTTGGGAATACTTCTACTTTCCTAATAAATTTTTCCCAGTAGGCAAAGATGAAAACCTGCAGCCCTGGCTGGATGCTTTTGAGCCAGAAAGACGCACGTTTTTGTTTGAAGTCTACCATGTGCTGCTGCTTGCAGATCTGTTCAATGTATAAATACTGGGCTAGTAGCTGCTATGGGAGATCATAAACAAGAACGAAAGCCTAATCTTTCCTCTTTCTTAATATGACAGATGTATATGTACCATTTTACCATGCTTAAAAATTGATAGCAGACTGGATGGTATTCTACAGCTCTGCACATACAGAGAATTTGCAGATGGTCTCTCCATGTGTCTGTTTTGTTTCTCAACAGTTTATTCTGTGGGGATTTTAAAGGTTACCCTTTATTCATCCGTCTGTATTGAAAGCTAGGATATTTTGCCAAACTGCATTCTCTTCTGGAATATGAAATCTCTATCAGCACAATTAACTGCTTCCAATAAAAATATCCAGTGGGTTGAGAAGGGGTGTGGAAGTCAAGCACAATTCTCTATTTTGCCCTTCTGTTTTAGTGTTTAGTATACCATTAATGTCCTTGAGCTGCCCATCTTCAATATTTCATTTGCATGTCATGTGCAGTCTTTTACACACACAAACATACTTCAGACTTAGGCTTATATTATGAGGGCTTTACATAGGCTTCATTGGACCACAATTTTGTTCTTCCTGTTCTAGACCAAATTGTAGCCACAAGCCAAGATGTGAGCTAGAAGGAAGGGAGTGCATCCAAAAATGTTCCTTGTGAACACTTCTACAGGGGAAGCAATTAATTTAAAATATCAAGCTCTAATTTTAGTTTCACTATTATATACAGCAAAAGAAAACATGTATGTATTCTCCACCATGAGATGTCTTAACTAGATGAAACTAGGGGTACTCCAGTCTTGGCTAACTTACAGCATGCATATAACACCAAAATCAAGACTTAGCTGTGCTTTATGATATTCTAGATTGTCACAGTCAAATTGGCTGTATCCACACAGTCCTGCTTAACTTGGTCTGTAACTGCTTTGTAGCAGACAGTACTTACATCTCTTTTACTAGGATGCATGATCGCCTCATTTGCCTAACAGTACGACTGCAACAAGATGGTTGGCAGTTGGACAGTTAAATGCTAAGGGGGTCTCAAGCACAAAGCTCCCTACATAATCTCTTTAGGACTATCAGTAAGGTTGCCCCAAGCTGGCTGCCAAAGCCTGGTGGCAGGCAAAGGAGATAGACAAGCAGCTGTTTTGGCCTCAAGCCTGCCTCAGGGACCATTCTGCACAGCAGCACAGAGACTGCATGAAGTCACTGACACTAGTGGCACAGAGAAGTAGCAACTCATGCATGCTATAGGCCACGCATAGATGAATACAAGGGGAGTGGAGGTGATGTGAAGGAGGGCTCTACTGCTTTCCTCCCTTTGTGCTCCAGCAAACTAGACACAGACTAAAAAAAAAGCTACTTCCCAACAAAGGGGGACATAAATTACCACTACCCCAGAGCAAGGAGGTCAGATTCCAGTTTATGCTTTGTGGCACACATTCCTTAGGACAGATGGTAAGGTCACAGGCTGGCCTCACATGAAATGTATGGGCCACATTTAAGATCATACCAGGATTGAAATGTGCACTTCTTATTTTTTCCCAAATTGAATTCAGCTGTACTCCTTCCTCAGACAAGTTCTCAGAAATATTTTGGTAAACAGGTTTTGATATACAGCCCGGAGTAACCTTTAATTAATTTGTATTTGTACACTCTGAGAAGCATAAAGCATAAGCATGCTCAGCCTTTAAATCATTGCTATTTAGGAGACAAATTTGACTTGAGGTCCTTGCCTTTTTTTCAGTGGTGTGTAACCCAAAATTCCTCCTGATAAGGAAAGGGACTTTCTCTCTTTCTGCATAGGTGGCGAACCCACAGCTCATACAAGACACCCACATATCATGGAACTGTGCTATCTAGTTCTCGCTGCCTTCTTCACATGGCTCAGTTTACAGAGCCCGCAGAACACAAGCACCATTCCAGGAGACCAAAAAAGGCACCAATCTCCTTATCAAACTATGCAGGGAAATGGAAATTGTTCTGCTACTTGATGTGAGGGTCAGGCTGAGGAAAAGCAAGGCGATAGGGCTTGCTGCACATTAAGAGTTTGCAGGGCTCTGCTGAGCTCTTAAGCAACAATGCTGTTCCAGTAGAAAGCCTCTGAAAACTGAGAACAGTATAACCACAGCCTCCGAAAGAAGTTATTTTTCTTTTACGAACTGAGACAGCACTGAAGCAATGTCTCTGAAGTAGTTTTCTTTATCTGTTCTCAAAATTGATTTGGTTTCTTTCTAAATCCAGTTATCGTATTACTGTATAAGACTATTATTAGCTATTGTGATATTTCTCTGCCAGATGAAGAACAGACAGAAAGAAACAATTTAATTCCATTCCACGAGCTGTTTAGCCAGAGAAGGTATTTAATATGCTGCAAAAGCCAGTTGAACACTGTCCATGCCGACAGCACTGGCAAAGCCTTCATTTGAAATTCATCAGCAGGAGAAAAGCGAAACCATAAAAGGTCAGAACTGAACTCTGCATTATTGCTGACGGGGCTCGGGGTCATGGCAGACCTCTCCGCTTTGCTCGGAAAACTATGCCCTGCAGCTTTTTTTCCAAGGGAGAGGAGTGCTATAAGTAGAGATATTCTTATCCCTTAACACCCTGTAACACCCATTAGTACCCTTCTGGATGCTAGTGTACCACAGGTTTAGCATAAAATTAAACTAGAAAAGAATGCATGAGTTCTCCCACCAAAAACCACAGGAGAAGTTGAAATGAACAGAAATTTTCTCCGAATGAAACAGCCTCCCCAGAAGAACTGAGGAGGCCATGGACAAGGTTAGTTAGCTCAGGGGACCAGAGTTTGAAATTCACCCCTCCCCTGTAATACACTGCAGACTGCTGCTAGCTTCCTCGGAGTGTGATCCCTCACCATATTGCCCCTCCCAACAACTCTGAGATAAAACTAAGTTATTTACAAACTGCCGCTTTGAGACCTGCGGATAAAGTGGCTCACAAATACTGGAGGCCCAGAGCGCTGCTTCACGCTATTGTTCCCACTTTGCCAGTTGGGGTAACTGAGGCATAAAAGAGTAAAATGACCTTGCCCAAGGACATGCAGGAGAATGGAGCTGGGAATGAAACCAGAGCTCACTGCTCCCACGCAAATGCCCTCAGCACAAGAACATCTCCTTCTGCCACAGGCCTAATGGAATAAACAAATATATAATGCATTCTCAGGAGCCCTTTCTCTAAACCATCTGCTCCTGTGCCTGAATCAACAAGCTATTCGGCTCACTCATGTGCTACACATTAGGCACCTGGTTTGATAATTGATTGAATTAGAGCTCTGATACCTGTCCACTGAAAGGCAGAATAAATTTTAGGACTTTCCCCAGTAGGACTATCAGCAGATTCCAAGTCTCCACTGGAGTGAGTTTGGGTCCTAGGAACCCCATGTTCGTGTGCAGGAGTCATTTCTTAGTAACTAAGACATTCCTAGCATTTAACAGCAGGTTAAATACAGGAATTTTGTTGTGAGAAATAATGTCATTATATTTCCTTTTCTTCATCAGAGGGTGAAGGTAAGTATCAAGAAAAATAACTAAGCAGGGAGTTCTACTGGAATTTCTGCTAACAGAAATGACATTGAAACTAGATGGCCCTCCAAGGAATAAATCTGGATCAGTGTACCGGCACTGATGCATAGGGCAACGTAAGCTGTTTTTCCTCTATGCATTGTTATCTTGCTGTGAAAATTTAGTTTTGATACAGCTGCAGAGTTTTGCCACCAAGCATCAGCGGGGAGGCTGCCAGTGGAGGTTACGACACTGCTGAGTTACAACAGCAGCGGCAACAACAGCAATGTAAGACTTCTCTTCCTTAACCACCAGTCTAGTTGCCCTTTAACCATAAAACCGGTGACGAAAATCCTCCAGCAATCCAGAGGAATTTAAAAGGCTAAAGGTTAGAGACAGAGTCCACCCACATCTTCTCAGGAAATTCACTGCATTCTCGACCCTAACTGTAAACAGGGAATCACATGGATAATGCAAGGTATAATCTGATGCTTCTCAAAAGAAGATGAAGTTTCAGAAGCATTCATGGTAGCACTTCTGAGCTGCAGTATTCTCTGTAGAAGCATCTATGGTTGTTCTGCTTCACTGTCTGCTTACATGCCTGTGAGCCAGACTTCTCAGAAACTCACAAAAAATGCTGGTAGTGCCACTGTGAACTGTTGGTTATGCTACCACATTTCCTTCTAATAGAGTTTCAGGGCAAAGAACTAATGCTAACATAGCATGCATATATGTCACTTGTTGAACCAGGACTGAGCCCTTCATCTAAGCAATTAATGATCCTACCATGATATTGAATGACTATTGGAGTTAGTGATGATCAGATCTTGTTCTCAAGCTAAACTTGTATTTTCTCATTTTTGCTTGGAAAGACTCTGCTCATACAGATTCTGCTAAAGGCAAGAAGTAACAGTTGCCTCACCAAAAATAACTTCTCTATCCCAACTCAAGTATGGAATCGTAACCTCATGCAGAGGAGCGGATATATAAGTGTCCTTAAGTGCTTGGTTTATCACTGTCCACCAGTGCATGATGACACAGTACACAGTATGTACACAAACGCTTAGAGTAATAAAAACATCATTACAATTACCTGTAGGCCTCTCAAGGTATAATGATATTGCTCTTATTCTTCTTCATATATCTGTCATATAGTTCACTAATCACCATGATAATTTTTTTTATACAATACCACACCAGGAACAACACAAATCTAAAGGATTTATAAAAGACACAGTTGATCAAAATCAGCCCTCGTGTGTTTTTACTTCTGTATTAACAAAAGATGTCACTAATATCCAAAGCGATCATCAGAAAACCCCTGTGTACTAGGCATGGAAACATGACGCAGTTTGCCCAAAATCATGACGGAAGCTTGTGGCATAGCTGCAGAACAGACTACTCGCTAGTGCCAAATTCTCCTTGTTGAAGACACCGTTATTCTTTTAACTCTTTGTCATAGCATCCAGCTTTAGCCAGTATGAAAACCAAGTTCCTTTTTCAAAAGTAGTTACAGATTAGAGTATTCCAGTCACAGAGCTAAAATGTTCAGAACCAGAAACTTGATAAATTTATCCATATACATCTAATGAATGGCATGGAAGGAATTAATATTCTTTGCTATCACTGTAGAGGGAGGGCTCTACTTTGCCTAAATCAGTCCTGTCTTACACTAAGCTCATCACTGGCTCTTTTAATATAGATTTGGCAACAGAAGTCCACTTTAATCTGACAGAGTGTCTGCTGTAAATCATTTGCTCAGTCCCACATCAGGCCATTTTGGTTTTGGAGCAGAAACATGTTGCAAAATCTCCCTAGAGAGATCACTCAGTTAATGAAACCGCTTATTTAAGAGAGCTAATCATAACACTAGAGAAGAGCTCAGATGGAAATTTTGGGACCAGTCAACCCTTTAAAAGAAGACACTGCTTAACTTGTATGTCTCACTTCTACTGCAGGTCTCCCAGTATTATTAGTGCTTATACAGGCAAAGTTACACAATGAATCAATGCGAAACTCAAGACTCAGTCCTTGTGGCTCGGTGCTGTGTACTCATCACCACACTGCACTGCCTATCAGTTAACAAGTATCCTCTAACTTGACTACATATCTATGCATCTGGTGTCTGGACTGCAAACAGCTCACACAGAAAAAAAATCCTTAGAATAATGTTGGCTTTCTTTCAAGAGCATCTTTTCCCATGGCCCAAACTGCATCAAATCATGTACTATTCAAACTCTTTAAGCGTCAGAACCCCTGCTCAGTTCAGTTAAGCTTGCAGCTGAAGTCTGAGTCTGACAGTGTGAGCAGTTACATTTAAGACTTCAGGAGCCAAATTCAAAGGAATGCAGGGTAGGGTTTTTTCCCCTAAAAGTCATTATTAAAAATAATTTATAATAATCATACACAGCTATCAGTTATGGTCTAGGAGTCAGGGTTTAAATGATAGCAAGATTATTTCTGATTTGAATCCTGGCAGATAAGCTCAGTCGTTTGTCCTCTGGTTGAAGGTAAGTCAGTAATGTTATTTTTTCTGAAGAAAGGTCTTTGACAACCAAAAGCATAAAACCAAGATCTTAAATATCCTCAGGAAGGTCTTTAGACCTTCTGCTCAAAGCAGGATCAGCTATAAGGTCAGACCAGATTGTTCAGATGCTTATCCAGTCTGAACTTGAATACCTCCAAGGATGGAGACTGCACAACTTTTCTGGGCAACCTGCTCCCTGGCATGTGTACAGGCCAAATTTAATTTGGGAAATGCTTATTGGAGTCTTTCACATAAGAGGCTTGCCCATCAGCATGAAGACTTTGCAACCTACATGGTTGTAAGGAGTAATAATAAAAGAAATAGTTCTTTTTTTCCTTATTTCATTTTATATTTTAACAAATGCCTTTGATTTGCTAAAACCCAGAACAGACAATCCCGTTAGCTACCTCTTTGAGAGACATAGCTCTAGGTTGGCTCAGACACACTCCTCCAGAGAGCAGATGTTCTCTGTTTGTAGCTTCCCTCAATACATTCAGAACTGACTTGTGGGCTGTAGTCAGTCAGCAGTGTTTTGAGCACAAGCATACACATAGATGTGCCGTTTATCAGTAAAATCATAGGGAGGCAGCTCACACAGATTTTAGAGTCTTATTATAAATAGCTTAGGCAAACAGAGCTGATCTTCAGCACCAGGGGTTACTCCACATATGCCTGTTATGAATGTGGGGTCAGGGCAGGGAGGGCAAGTTTCTTCACAATACTTTGGATGGAGCTGAGAGAATGGACAAGTGGGACTAAAGATAAACTTTGGTAGACTAAGAGGTTTCACGTTTTGCGTATTCAGAGAAGTATAGTTTCCCTATTTTAACTGGAGCAGGCTTTGGAAGAAAGTACCTTCCAATTTGCATGAACATTTAACACCTTTGAAGGTGCAAACAGGGTAAAGGATTTTATCTCAGTAGTGAGATTCTAACCCATTTCCTAGAAGGAAGACATTTTTGTTCCCTTTTCCCACATTTTTGAGTACCCAGATGGAAAAACCTGGCCTTAAAACACATGTGTAGCAAACTAGGAATCTTAAGGCTTTGTCATGCCTTTGGCAGTGCTGACATCAGCGAGATGTCTCACTGAAGAGCTTGGCAATTTTACAAGAGGGAATTTATTTTTTTCAGTTGGAAACAGACAGCTTGTCATCAGCCAAAAAGCATGGCAAACTCCAGCACATTGTAGGGATTCTTCACCCAACTCTCCCAAAAGCATCTCTGGGAATCCCACTGTTCTCTGGCACATTTATTCTGGAAGAGCAAAGCGAGAGGCTGAGATGTAGCTTTATAAGGTTATACAATTCAAAGACTTTCAAACCAATTAACTCCAAAGGATATAAACCAGTGACTTATATAATAATGAGTCAAAGCTCACACGGTGACAAGATAATGGGAATTGTTGGCCTAGTTCAGCTAAAAGCAATTGCCTATGAAAGAGTGAAAAAAATGAATCTGTAAAGAGCGATTAATCTCCTGCCATCCTTCTCGCTGCTAATCAGCTGTGTTGGGGCTTTGGAGCCAAAAGCTGTACCCAGAACAATGTATATGATGATTATTCAAAGACCAATTTTTCATAGTGTTTATTTTTACCCTAGCTATACTTCTGACCTGCACAACCCGCTGTTGGAAGGGGTAGTACAATTTATCTATGCATCATGTGAAAAATAGTTATTCTGTTTTCTTCTATTCTTGAATTCTCTGGCACATTGCTGGAATCTACTTAATATTTATACTCATTCATTCAGCTATCTTTTAATTGCAATGAAAGCCACAGATTAGATGAAAGAAATTAATTAAATAACCAGGAGGCCTCTGCTGCCAATATGTAGAGCAGTATGCAACCAAGGGACATTCACTCTTTAGCAGTGGATATTATACTTGAAAGTGTGATTCTACTCATTAAACTTTGTATGTTATTCACTGGCTTGCTGGAATGAATTTCCAGTCCAACTTGGGTTAATGGTATTTTGCTGTTGATTTCACTGGAGTCAGATTTTCATCTTTGGCCTTATACCCACATTTCTTTACTTGCTTACTAGCCCACATATCTGTTAGAACAGCCGAGCCAATGCAGTTATGAGCGTGTGATTAAGATGCAGCCTTGCTGGTTGAACCAGAATTTGTCCAGCTGCCAGGGCAAGCTCTGCCCTCCCCCACTTTGTGTCAAAACCCCTCTCCAGGCCACAGATAACAGAGCCTAGAAACAGACCCATCCTGTGGACTAATATTTTAAACAAATCACCCTCTTTGCTTGTAGAACTTACCTAGATTTCCCTGGAAACTGTTAGATGTGTATCCACCCCAAGGTGGGTTCATTAGCCCTTCCAGAGCTAGATGCCACAGCTCTAGATTTTGTCTGATACTCAAGCTAGCTGGTGTAGATCTGCATTTCAGTTTTATCTGCAAGTGTACTGCAACTGTCTACCAGTCTACAGCTATCTGCAACTGTCCACAGCCCTGCTACAACAAACTTGATGGCTTGAATGTGTCATCTGACAAGGCTGTTTGAAGCTTTAAAATACATGTATGTAAAAACCCATATATGAAGGGCTCCGTATTCAGAACAGACCGCCTTTATTCACTGCTTTCTGTCACTATAAAACAGTAGACAGTGGTAGGAATTTCAATTAAAAGGATAAAATCTTCCTCCCCAAGCAACAGGATGTTTTCAAATTTACAGTCTAATAGAAACCACCTCAATCCTTCCTGAAGTTACAGTTGTAAAATTTGCAGTCTAGCAAACATCTGGATGCTGCAAATATTAAATGGGAAAAAGAAGCGGTATCTAACCAAAAAACAGAGATATGAGCGGTTTCTCTCTTGTGTTTTTTTAGTCTGAGCTATTTTGTACCTCCATCTGTAATTAGTAATTTTTCAAAATAAAACACAGTATAGCCTTACTGATCTTGCTTATAGTCCTTATTACAATGGCACTGTCCGGTCCACAGATATTTTTTAATGTACTAGTTTTTCATTTCAGTCTTTTTAACTTATCTGATTATTTTATTTAATTTTTTGCATATCATCTTATATAAAGCAAATGTAGAGTGATGTCTGAAGAATGAGTATATATCTAAAACTTTATTATGGACTTACCAACAACTGTAAGGTTGACTTGTGCTTGTCTGCTGCCAAGTTTGTTCTCTACAACTAGGGTGTAACATCCACAGTGTTCCTGCTTTGTTGATGATATTGTTAGCTTGCTGCTGTTTTCAGCATTCTCAATTTTAATATATTCATTTTCTTCAATCTGCCAAATTCAAAAGGAAAAAGAAAAGATTTTGTGGGATAAATTTCTTCATACCTGAAAGAGCTCAAATTACAATACAAGGTTATCATACTGAGTGTTATCTGCAGATAACTTTATTACAGCAGTGAATATGTGCAGCTGGTAAAGAGTGTAATCAACACAAACCATCTAGAAATGCAATGAAACATCATAATAACTCCAGTCCTGCAAAGGCAACAGGGGGCATTGGTGTTGCTGGGACTCCACTAAGGAACAGGAATTTCACTTTCTAACTCCCCTTTGACAGGCTGAAAGTGCAAACTGTGTTAACTGGCAAAAGAACAAATTTTGGTCTCACATGCTCACAGAGACCACAGTGGAACAAGGATTTAGCTCTAAATACCCTAATTCGTTTTCCATTCCCCTTCAGAGGCCCGATGTGCAAATCATCCATAGCTGTGACTTTCACCATCTTATCTTAACCAGCCTTATTCTGTACTTCCACATAAATCAGGGTACCAGTTTCTTGGGTTTGAAAAATTGAAGATGATGTTGCCTGAAATGGAGATGTAATGCTACAGCTGTGCAGAGAGACATACAAACAGCAGATTTAGCTTGCCTTCAGCATTTTTATTTTCTGAAGAGGCAAAAAGCAAAATCTCAGCTGAATAACATAGTCATATTATGAACTAGTTTATGATTGAAACACAGCTATCATAGCATAAACGACCAAGGAGACTTAGATTTTAATCAGTATTAGCTTGAGACATGACAGATTATTTAAAAACCTCATAATGCTACACTGCAATTATAGAAGCTGCACACCGTGTTCTTATGAAACAGACAACATAATGTCAATGCCCTTCTTCCTCCCACCACTTCCTTCTTAGATAAGTGACTCTTCCAACTAATTCTCAGAATTTCATTAAAAATGAAGGCTATTTAGTTTGCCTTATCTTGTCTCATATATTCAGAGAATAAGAAATCACAAGGCTAGGAGCGGGATTTTCCCTGCTTTCTCCTGAACTGAGATGGAATGCATGCATTGCTATATGCCCAAAAGTAACCCAAGAAAGTTGCTACTACAGCAGCTCAAATAGAAAGCTAGCAAATGTGATTATGTAGGATTACAAGTTTAAATTATACTGAAAGTTGTTCCTCCCTGCCCCCGTACTTTGTTCTTCTGAGATTCTACACTGGCTTATATGTTTTGCTTCATTAGAATTAGTTAAAGGGTAATAGCATAAAAAAATCTGTCTAGTAGGACTAGATCTGCATTATGCAGGGAAAGCCCTGAAAATATGCAGAGAAAGCCCTGAAAGGATGTTCAGTGGCTTGCAATAGTTGTGGGGAACGGGAAGCTGGATCACTGTGTTCCCCCAAAAAAATCACTGGTCATATTTAAGCTCCAACAATTGGCAATGTTAAATGATGGACTTTGTTCCTCAACTAACGAAGAGGCTTTCAAAGGCTTTCCCCTTTTTAGCTGAGCACAGTTCCAGCATCCCAAAACTAGAATGCCATCATGTACAATAGTATGGGTCACAACTTTGTGACATTCCCTATCTTTTCAAAATATATTTGTTCAGAATACACCTGTGAGAGGCCACTGTGGCTCTCCTGAACCTAAGGGAGTGTGAGGAATGAACATGGAGAGGACAAGTCCCTCCTGCATGCTGCAGCATACAGTGGCAGGGCTGAAATCACAACTCACCACTCGTTTGTCCTCCTACAATGTTTATTAACCTTCCTGATTTTTTTATTTTCTATCTCATTCACCTGCCATAATGAACCATTTAACACTTTATACGTCATTTTAATTTATGATTTTGCAAACCTTTAGATTGTCTTATAGTGCATAACTAAAGAAGAGAGTAAAAAGATGGTAAAAATAACATTTTACAAAGGAATAAACGTATAGAATCACAGATTATGGATCTGATATAGGTATTAGAGCTGCTGGTCTCTGTTATCACATAGATTTTGTATATAAAAATGGCCTTTAAATCTATGTCAATAGGATTGTTGTATTCAACAATGAACTCAGAATTCTGCACAAACCAGAAACTCACTTTGGAGGGGTACATTTTACCCATGTTAAGTCAGAGCTCAGAAAAACAGGACTCTGAATGTCACTGGAGATTCCAAGACATATTTTTGTAGAATTGAGTAGGCCACTTTTTAACTCCAGCCTTGAAACTAAAGAATTTTAAGAAAATATAGGAGGTCAGGAAAAAAAACACCCTTTCCCCTAGAGCAAGAGGTTATTTGGGGTTAGCAAAAATGGACTCTGGAACACCCCTTCAACTAGAAAACTGTTTTGAATTCTTTCAATTAAATGCTGACACATCTGGATTTAGAGTCTAAACTTCTTTGTAGGAGGAGATGTTTTCATTTATGTTCCATAGAGTGCATAACGAGTTCAGAATGAAATAAACAGGATAGCAGCTATGGTACATATTTATATTTGCTCTATCCTAACATGGCATTTCACCTTCCAGTTTGTACTTGCATATTGGGTTATTTGATTTAAAGTGGTTTTATTATTCACTAAAGCAACTCTCTTTAGAAACTGTCCTTATGAACACTTGTAATATAGTTAAGGAAATTAATCCAGGTAGAAGGAACTTTAAACCTAGGGGGTGAGGACATGCACAACAATGTAATTGCTGTTGTGCCTTGCACAGTGACATTTGTGTTGTAAGACATTTCACTCGAGCTTCTTACATGGCATTTTGCCCCGACATAACTTTAGACCAAGCATCAATGAAGAAGAGGTTATTTTTGAAGGAGAGAAACATTTCCTGTGACAGGCACTTTTCAGATACCTGTATCTTTCACATCATCCATCATTTAATTGCATGGTCTAAGGCTTTTCTCAAAGGAACAGCCATTTGTTATAGGAGGGGACAGGCAGCAACGGGTCTAAACTGTAGCAAGAAAGATTTGGGTTTGGCATTATGAAAAAATTTCTAACACTGTGAATATTTAAGCACTGTAATAGGTTGCTAATGGAGGTTGTGAAATCTTCATCATTGGAATGTTTTCAGCAGAAGTGAGGAAAACATCTGGCAGGAATGACATGGACTTAGCCAGTTCCTGGGGAAGGGAGATGGACAAGATGGGTCACTGGAGTTCCTTTCCAGCTCTACTTTTTCAATGACTATTAAAACAGATCAGAAAACAATTTACCTGCTTACGGAATTTCATCCAGGTGCAAGTTATTGGTGCTGTTCCTACCACTTTGGCAAACAGTTCCACTGATTCACCCGCACGGACTTTTCTGTCTTCTGGAAACTGAGTAATCTGAGGAGGAGCAGCTGATGAAAAAAAAAATAAAAATCCCTCTTTAGGTGACTATACTTTCTAATTTTCTTAAAATTCCAAACACATACATCTCAGCGCAACAGTTTCAGAGCAACATTTGAAATCCAGATTAGCAGTTATCTGTTGCTTGCAATGAAACAATTCTGTGGACATCGTCAATTCTACTGTGGCAAAGCAATAACAATCTACCCATCAGAAATTTGCTCATGCAAGACCAAGGCACAGAAATCCAAAGGCCAAAAGTGTTAAGACCTACCACCAATTCCAAACACACAGCTTATGAAATTTTGTGTTGGGTTTTTCAGAAAAATTTCTTTTTTTCTTTTACACTTTGTATTTTTGAAAAATGGTTCCAGCTAACTTCATATCAATTTGCGTGTGCTGTGGGGGTCTGCAAACCTGCTCCCTAATGTCGTCAACAGCATTCAGAAAATTTAAGACTCAACACCTGCCTATGAAGATTCTGGCTTCAGTCACCAGGTAAACATGTGGGACATCTATTAGAGAGGCAAGGAAGGACATCGACATCTTTCTCCATCACAATTAATTTTCCTGTGATCAATGACAGATCCTTTTGTTTGTGTATTACAGTGCTTCTTTTAAATCTTGCAGTCCCATTCATACTCCTCCATGTCTGGATCAGGTATTTCTCCTCCTCTTCCCTCTCACTGCCCGAGTACCAATAGACAGCAGAACATCTCCTTTGCTAATAGCGCTACTTCTGCCAGACCCCTGGGAGCTGCTAGGGACAGATGCCAGTAACATCACAGTGCGGACAACTTCGGGTGAAACCTGTTCTGTTGCTTTACAGCAGCAGCACAGAAAAAATATCTCTCTGTGTGTGTATGTGTACAGATTTGAGGACATTTTGACAGAAACAGTAAAAGGCATTCTCTAACATTAGAATGACTTCACTGCTAAACGTAACATTTCTGTCCAATGCACAGGGCTACTGGTCGTGAAAACACAGTGCTTTCTTTTTCTTTTCAATGTAATTAAAACAAAGCAATTTTTTTTCCCCTAGACTTGTCCTTTGACAAGTGTCTTTGTTTTCAAATATCTGAAGGAAACTAGGCTGAGGCACACATCTGGCAAAGAAAACAGATTGAACAGTTTAAAAGTCTGACAAAGTTTCAAAACACTGAAAGCAGGAACATTCTGGGTAACTTTAAATATAGACAGCTTTGCCTAGGAGCGTGCAAACACATGAACAGGTTACCATAATGCCAGTTATGAGGAAATGTAAAATCTATCAACTGTGGCAGCTACTCATCAGAGGTGGCATTCCGTGACACATAGAGAAACCTCTTCGACTGAAGGCTAAGGTGTGTGGTTACAACAGTACTGCTTGCATTTGTAGGATCTTGCTATAGTTTATTTGGTAGTAACTTTTTTGCATGCTCGTAACTTAAGTCTTAGTGCAATGTAACCTTACGAAAGAGTTTGAAAAATGGACTTTGCTTTCCAGTTTTCTCCTCATAGAAATTCATACTCACTTTTTAATCACATATGCAAACAAATTTAGTAGGCAAACAGCTGTACTTAGAAATGTGGGGTCTGTTCTTTAAAACTGTATTGGTTTATTATTTATTCCTACAGGATAACACATGCAACAAATTACCTGCTTTTGGAGGAGTCTTTGGAGCTGGTTTCTTCTTCACTGTTGCTTCACCTAGTTAAAAAAAAAAAAAAAGAAGTAGTAGTTAATGCAAAGGTGAGCATTGGTACCAAAGGTACCAGCTTAACTGCAGAACTTACATCCATAGCAATGCTTCGTTGGCAGTTGAAAATCTAATATGCTCTTTCAGCATATTAAACTCAAGAATTAAAATACTTTTTAAAAACACTTTTGTTATCCTGAATGATCCTCAAAATATTAACAGTTTAAGCTGGAACTAAAAGAATCAAAGCATTCTGCTACACATCTTCCATACTCTGTAATACTCCATTCCTTATAGCAGTTTAACTGGGGTGAAAATGCTGGGCCAAGATCCATCTCATACTGAATTTCTGCTCAGATTTCCAGCATAATTAATGCTGAATGAGGTCAGTTAGAACTAGGGTAGCTAATGACACATACTGCTTCTTACACCACCTGTGAGCCTGCAAAGAAACAGTGATATACAGGCAGTAAACACCCGTATCACCCCTCTGCCTCATCCTCTTCCCTAGGCAGGGCCAACTTTTTGCTATATTCACAAAAGAAAGGGTCAAAACAGAATTGGAAACATAGGCACATAAATATTGGGAAGAACAGTGTTCTGCAAATTGTGAATCGTAGGTAGAAAGCAAGTAGAGAAGATGGGTAGGTAGAAAATGACTATTAACTATTTTTCACAAAACAAGAACTAGGGCCATTAAATTACCAGGCAGCAGGCATAAAAGAAACAACAGAAGTGTTTTTAAATACAGCATGCATAAGCCAGGTTCTCAGACAAGTAAAGTTTTGCAAGACAAAAACATAAGCAGGTTCAAAAGGACAAATTCATAGGAGTTAGGTCTAGTGATGGCCATTAAATGTAACAGTCTGGATGTCTTGAAACCAGTAAATTCCAGAAGTGGAGGGGTTCATTCCTTTTAGAGCACTCTCTTTTTATCTGGTATACTAAACATTCTTGTCAGAGGATGACCTCTGCTGTGAAAGGACATTTCTTATTTTCTGATGCTCAAGTAGGCAGCTTGATTGAAATAGTCTGGCTGTTAAGATGTCATTGCCTCTTTTGTTAAAAGACCAAATGCTTTAATAAATATATAATGGTTTAGCTGTTAACACCAGTGTTTATTCAGTTAACTCTGGGGAATATTTCACTATGCACTTAATACAGAAGAAGTTGTTGCCACCTTCCTTTTGTAAACTTCCATTTCATAGCATTTTTCTCTCAAAGTATGCTTAGCTTTTATATGCTCTGTCTTTATTGATTTTGTGGGAACCAGAAACGTAATACTGGAGAGGTAGGATATTCTTGCAGTGCTTGTGGCTGGGTCAAAAAAGAATAGTTGGATATGTCCTAAGAAAGCCTTTCTTCTATGACTGTCGGCTCAACAGAACTAGATAAGGTTTAGATTAGTACTTGTGAGGTGTTTATCCTAGTATAACTGGATCAGCAGGGCATGAGCTAGGTATCTGTCCTGCCATGTCTTCCATGTGGGCTTAATCCAGTTTAAATGGAGACCTTCAAAGAGCCCTACTGCTCATTAAAGGGACCCATTACTTTTTGGGCCATGAACAGACTGACATGTACCCTTAGCTGCTGTAGTAAGTGACAGCAAATATATTTCCAGCTCCTCTTTCCTGCCCAATCTGTATGAGCAACAAGCGGTGTTTTCAAAGCAGCTTTCCTGTTTGTCGTGGTATGGTCACACCCTGAGCTGAAACTCTCATTTATTTCGGGCTGTAGTCACAGTTACATGGATGAAACTACATATACGATCAGGTGCCAGCTGGAAGGGCTGTAGAGTCTGGCCTATCACCTGCTGTTAAACATCCCCATTAATGGTCGTAATCCATTAATTACTCATTAGGTGCATAATCCCATGCGAACTAACTCAGTTATATGATTTAAAAACACGTAAATATTTGTGTGTGTGTGTGTGCTATATTTGAGATAAGATTCTCTGCACTTCTCTAAACTGAGAGAATAAAATAGCTGTTGGGTGTCTCCTCAGAACTATAATGGCTTTTAATACAAGCTAAAGCAATGACATGAATTTGATTACTTCCACACTCCGTTAAGCCTGATGTGAACAAAGAGCACCAATGACAAGGAAAAAGCACCGTTTGTCAAGTCACCCTGGCTTGCAGATACTATTGCTATTTTTCAGAAACGTCACTGCAGACAAACAGGAGGAAAAGCAAATTCCTTAATCCAGCATGATTTTCAGCTAGCTATCATTTCTTGGCCTACATTGTATATTTGTTGCAGTACCTTAGTTAACAAGCAAGGTGCTGGTGGAGTCATCACACTCTCCAAATATTCACATTTCACTCTGGCTCTTAATATCTCAAGATTTTTTTTTACCTCCTGGCTGACAATGTCATTCTCTGCCTTTCCACAATACATGCACAGAATGGATATCTATATACTCAGACACCCATCTCACTTTTCTCTGCCTACTATCAGCCACTATCAGTTCATCATGGAAGAGATCCCAATAATATAATTTGTTCATTCACAACTACAGTCAGTGACATTCAATTAATGACCATTAAAGAAAAATGTTTCTAAAGAGGCTAGGATGTATAATGAACCACCAAGTATTAAATTTACCCTGTAAGTGGAATAAATCCATGGTGTCCCTCCTAGCCATGGAATAACTAGGGTCTATGCTTAAGGCAGTTTAAAAGGCTCTCACTTCAATGGGGATTTCCACAGCAGCAAAGCAAAGCACATGAATGCATCACCTCATCCAGCTAGGGTACTGCTTTTTATATGTAAACACAACATTTTTGTTTAATTTTTAGTTTTTACCCACCAGGACATTACATTCACTTGACTGAGGATATAGAGACTGTCACTGGACTTCATCAAACCATGCAGATTGCAGAGGGTTGCTGGAAGGTCTGCCTGAATATCCTGTTTTGCAGACACAAATAGCCCTAAGCAGAAATAAAAGGAAGGGGCAGTGTGGAAGAGGATAAATACAAGGATGTGTCTGTGAAGCTGACTTCTTTGGCTAAGGGTGTACACTCCACTGTTCTTAGATCTTCCTTAAGAATACCAGCTCATCTCATGCATCTACTTGAAATGCAACTTTTGTTTCAAAAGCTGCTGGAGACAGTTAGTGAAAAAAATCTAATACGATTACCCAAAGTTGACAAGGTCAAATGATTGTTTTCATTAAAATATTTGAGCCTCTTGGAAATGTTAGTTCAAGTCTGCCTCTGCTGCTTTTAAAAAAAAAAAGACAGTTTGTCTCTCTTTTGATATTTACATTGAAACAGGCTGAAGCTAAAAACCAGCCTGAAAGAAAAAGGACATAATATTCCCTCCTTAAATGAATCTGCCTTCTAGAAACAACTTAATGTAAACATGACAAGGCTGGTATTTACATAACTTTATAGGCAGGTTTGCCTCTTAGAAAGCTTATGCCTGGGGTGGGGGGACATAAACTAAAAAAGGGAAAGATCCCATACCGGCTGATAGCTGTGGGACATTGGGTTGTGCCGTTCTTTGCCCTGATGTTGAATTCGTGAGAGCAGATATGTTCAGAAGCCTCCGTCTTTCTTTTTTGTTTCCCTTTTTTGGAATTTTACTAAAAATAGGCATAGCCCTCCCCTGAAATGGCTCTCTGCACAACTTGCTTTCATAAAGCATGAAGAAAAACTCTTACAGTCTGAAAAAAACATCAGTACTCAAGATAGCATTCCCAACTAGTCCATAATTCCTACTGTCTTCCTTGAGGGACATGCCTAAAATTATGTGCATGTCTTCTATAGTGATGGATTTCAGCACCTGGTAAACAAGTACAATAAATACCTAACTCCGTTAGCATAAGGAGCAGACATTTCCCTGCTTCTGTCTGTTTGTGGAACAGCCTCATCTGAGCTCAGGGTAGGAGAAGGGCTAATGACATAATCTAATACTATAGTCACATAGGAAACCATTTTCCCCTCAAGCAAAACTTTTCAAGATTTCATCTTCTGAGAGGAACTAAATTGGTTTTTTCAGAGTTTCCTTTAAGAGAAGCTGAAAAAGAAGTCATGCCTGTAACGTGTCAGATATCACGGTAACAAGAATATGCAGGAGATGGAAAACTCAGATTCAAGTCTCTGTTCCTTCTTCCCCATCTCACTTGAATGTTTCAGACGTGTGGGATGTGACATTAGGAAGTCTCTCTCTCCCCCACATGTAAATGAATCACAGTGTCACCTCCTTCAGACCCTTCTGGAGATAGATATCAGGGTCTAAAACAAAGGTGATGGTTGTCTATAAAGCTTTACTCACTGCTATACTAGAAAGCATGGAGTGACTGAGACCTAGAAGTACAGAAAAATAGAACAGTTGGCCTTGTGGTCAAGGCAATGAATTATTCAGTTCTATCCTTGCTTCTGTCACAGACTTCTTTGATGGTACAAAAAATTATTACAGGTGTTCCTTAGCACAGACAAGATGGTGAAATAGGAGAAAGATGATGGCTACATTTGTAGTAGAAAAAGACAACACATCATTACTTACAAATCTATTCATACATTCATGAACCTATGTTAACTGCTACAGAGCAAAATGACAGTGACGACACACTAGCACCAGTAGCCTGAACACTTCATCAAGGTTTGAAAGCTTAAACAGTTCTGCTTCATTGCTTCTCAAAGAGCAAATTCCTCATACTGCTTCCAAATATCTGTTTATTATCTAAATACAGTAAAATAGAAAGCAGCTCTGGCTTAAATTTGATGACAAGCAGAAATGAGAAAATTAAATGCCACACAAGTCAGTTATTTGAGTTTGCGTGTTTCAAAACAGTTTTTAATAACTTTTTTTTCCATTAAAAACAACTGTCATTTTGTTGCAACATCCCATATTTAGTTTCTAAATCACACAGAGATTGTCCTCTAATTGAAAAAAATTCAGCCTCCTCCTTCACAAAATAAAAATAAAAATCCAGGGAATACTCTTTATTGCATTCCAGCCAAGAGAGAGCTAGCATATACTAGCACACTCAGAGCTTCAGTAATGCAACACAGCACACTGAAAGTAACTCAGTGTTTTAAAACAGCTCAGCTGGAGGAAGAAACAATTCCATAGCAGTTTAGTAGCACAGTGCTTGAGCACTTTCTGCAATTAAAGCAAATCTGAGCAGTGCAGAAGAGATCCAGTATCAAATAGAGCTTACAAACAACCCAAGTCATGTGAATTCCATTAAAAACTCTGGTGGGAGCAAGACACCAATGTTCATTTCTTAAATATAGATTTAATTTTCATATTTCTCATGTCCTGCGAGAACAGCTACAATTAGGTGTTAAAATGCTGTGCCCAAGTGTGTAGGAACAGCAATCTAAACTAGGTTACTAGCCTGCTACCCAGTCTGTTAAGTAGGAAAATAGTCAGGTCATTTGGACATTCAGGAGCTCCAAATGATTTCAGTGGGCAAAGCTAGGTGCTATGTGCTTTTGCACATTAATTAAACCAATGGATTTAGGTTCCTGTTTTACAGAGAAGAAACTTTGGTCCATGCTTCTATTACGTGCCTCAGATCTGCAATTTCTCGTCAATGACTTAACTGGGAATTAATGGTGCATGGCACCTCTTCAGTTCAAGGCCATGCTGCAAAAACTGTACTCATTTTTCTCTGCATGAGACAGGCAATAAACATTTCTGTCTTCTTCTGTCAACATACAGCTATGTAGGATGGACTGTATGAAAAACACATGGAAAATACTGTTCTGTGCCAACATGCACTCAGAAAATGTCAGTATGGTGTGAGCTGTATAAAGTAACCTGGCAGAGATTCAAAATGCCTACCTGGCACTAGCAAAACAGTGCTGAACTGGGCACCAAGGAGAAGTGATTTACACAACAGATTAGTGTTTCTCCATTGCTCTCTTGATATGTACAGTGACTGAATTTTCTTTTCATCTGTGGAGGCAACCAACCTTCAGAGTCACCAAGTTAAATCTTACATTGCCTTTTTACTTCAGCTAGTTTTGTTACCCTTGTGCCACAGCTATTTACCCTTGAACCTCAATCCTGAGGAATGAAGTCAGCACCTTTCATTATTCAGAGTTTCAAAGGAATCATAGCTCATGGCAATCTTATTTACATATAGTAAAGGAGGAAGTTCCAGCTTCTCTTAGAAAAAAAGACTAAATTTTTTTGCTTGAAAAAGTTTGGTCAGAGCCTTCCTTGGCAATGTAACTCATATTGTTCCAACAACTAAGTACTTGCACTCACTGTGCAGAAAGTGTCTTGGTTCTTCTTGCAACAGCCAGGAGTAGCAGCATGGACCTTCTGGGAAATTAATGGGACTGAGAGAACTGGTTTGAATAGCCTCATTGACACTTAACAGCATCTCAGACTATCTCAGGGACCAAAAAGGACAGCAGCAGCACAGTCACAGCTGATACATGGTGCTCTTATTTTTGTAATTAAAAGAACACCTCTGACCTGATAATTTACTTCCTTAGTAACTGAGTTCTTCCCTTAGAAAGTAGCAAGTTTTATACTGAGGACAAAACAATTGACATGAAAGAAAGATTTTGAAACATTTTATATTCATCATTGCTATGTTTCATATTACATTGACAGAATGGAAATAAAGAAAAAACTTGAAGTGTTTTACTGATTTAGTTATATATTATCTAAACAGGACACATCAAGTATAATGTTTAATGATATTTTCTTAAAATGGTGCTTGTAGACTTGGGTTCTCTGACAAGATTGTTTATTGAAGAGTAAATAACAGAACTGTGTGCTAATCACTTGGCCACTGACTCATAATTTTTCCATGGTAATTAAAATGCTTAGAATCCCACCCACTATGGAAAAGAATATATAGAACGATAAGGAGTCCTGTCTGACATATTTATGTTTGTGACAAGTTGCTTCAGAGATGCCACTGCTCAGCCTTGCATTCAAGTACCAACAATGTTGAGAAATCAGATCTGGGGGGATAACAGTGCAACCTTCCAGAAGATTTGATCTGGACAGTGTCAGTGGCAACATTTTGTTAACAACTGTGAGCAAGAGAATGCATTGTTACTTAACCAAAATTGGGGTTGACAGGAAATAAAACAGATTTTATATAGTAGCAGATGTAAAAGATTTATATCAGCAAGACACCAAATACTGCTAAGTAATGTATTTTGGGCCCATTTTCTTGAAAGCGTGTGGAGGAAAGGCTTTTCTTTGACGTAACTTTATTTTTAACAGAGCAGAAGAACTTTTTGTGCAATCAAACTGCGCTGGGTCATCCCTTCAGTGTATGTCATCTGGATATGAGAACAGCAGGTTTAACAAGAGTATTACTCAGGTGAGGGAATCCAGGATTTCCTGTTAGGTTTTCATACCACTGATTATGACAGGTGGTAGTTGCCATTTTGTAATATTTACTGGAAGTAGTGCTGTGAATTAGCCCTACAAAAACTTCTGGGCATTTCTTTCCAAACACTTTAATCCAATGCTTAGATTTAGGAGGGTTATTTTCTGAAGCATTAAAGCCAATTCTTTTCTCAGTAGCAACAAACTGGCATAAAGTTTCTTCCTACTATAGTGAGGTTATATTGCTCTGCTCAGCCCTGGTGAAGTCTAAGAAACAGCATCTAGCTATTGCAATATGTGTTTTCCCCCAGTCATCTTGAAAAAAAACTTTGAAAAAAAAAATCTGCTTTTTGGAAAACTCATGCTTTAAGTAAATTTTTGGGATGTCAGTTTAAAAAACCTATACTATTTTGGATGTGGCATGCAAACTACTCACAAGACTGAGGATCAAGAAAGTTGGGTTCTAGTCCTGCAAATGAATGTGTGATCTTGGGCTAATTGCTCAAGCTATGATTTACTGCTGTTTTGGTCCTCAGTGCAACACATATTAAGGAGGACAAAATTTTATGAAGTGTGGAGTAGTAACAGATTTTTTTTAAAAGCAGAATATTTATTTATAAACCATGAAACCTTTATTTACTCTTAAAAAGCACTTTGATTTTTTCCACCGTCTGTTGGGCCAAAACCATATATTTAATAGGCACTGAAGATTTTGCAGGTGGCCTTGGTAATTTAAATAAGCAATTCCCTTTAAGCCTAATTTGAAGTAACTTCTAATTTCAATGGGAATTGGGTGCCCAAATCCCTTTATAGCAGATGCTTTCAAAACTCCCTGGCGAAATGTTCAAGTGAGAATTTTTAGCTTAGTACTTTTGCTGCAGGTTATGTCAAACTAGAAGACCTTCATATTATCCACTGATTGCTCTGGCATAGCATGGAATATGCAGTATGATAGGTAATGAAAGGTTCCAATTTTCCACTGCCTCTTCTAGTCTTTCATACCTGTGCAGAAGCAGCATAATACTTTATTATTTAACTCAGTAGCATTTCACATCCACCTAGCAAAGACACAAGTGACAAAGCCTAAGTCAGTACAGTCAGTGAGGAATGAACAGATTCTAACATTAAAAAGATAGGTGTCCTTCCTCTATTCTTCCTCAGGATTGATTTCACTCAGATTCAAAGCTGGACCTGTTTGTTATTGTCAGAAACATTATTATTTATTCTATTTATCATTACAGAGTTGTATTCTGAAGAGTCATAATTACCACTAAATTCTGGTGACAGAATATTAATTGTAAGCAAAAAGAAATACATCATAATTTTCCTAATTTGCTAGCATGGGAGTAATCTTTCTGCATGTAAACGCTACAAGCATCCATTCAGAGATATTGTTAAACACTGAATGCTACAAAGCTGCCTTCATAGATGTTTTTCTGAGAATAACTGCTTATTCTAAACCAGTCTAGTATGTATTGCATTTCAAAAGAGGTAATGCCAAAATTTTACTTAATATTTATTTTCTGTAGCTTAGAAAACCCAGGCTTCCAGTAATAAAATAACACTGTCAGAATGAGCAGCCAAATGAGACTTGGGTCAGCAACTTTTCTCACAGTGAGACACATTCTGTAGATTAACATACTGACAATATTCATTGTCTTTCACAAAAAGAGATGAGCTAAAGATTAATTACTTTCCTGAAGGTTTCTACTAGGGTAGAAAACAAGGATCACTTATAATCTGAAGGGAGAAAATGTTGACATAGCTGCTAAACGTGAAATTGACTTGCACTTTCTTACAGAAAATGGAAAATATGGATTTTTTTTTTCCCCTGAGAAATATTTCTAAAAATGACAGAGAGTATGTAGCTTCTGTACCCCATACAGTATATACTCTTGTGACTGAATTCACTGAATTAGATTGGGACATCTTACTTCACAGTCATTCTTTATTAACTTTCTTTTCAAGAGAAATACAGGAAAGATGCACAAATATCTGACTTGTTAATCCCATCTTCTTTCAGGTAAGGAACTTTAAAATCTCTGCATCTGAAAAGGATTTCAGTTTAAATTGAAACTGGGAAGTCTACCGGATCAGTTTTGTATATTTTGCCCCTGACAAACATACAAATATAACACTCATTTCAGGCAGACAAATACCCACAGTCCTCAGAGACTGAGATGTTAAAAACCACCTGTGGAATCTCTGCAGCCAAATCCTTTTAAAATTAAATATGTATTTTTCCAAAGTTTTCCTAAAGCTCTTCCAAAACCCAGCTTCCTAACGTTCTTTCTGGTTACCTTGATGTTTTCAGTGCAACAGGAAAGATGTTTTAAAGGTATTTTGAAAAAAGAGCTTTGAGAAGTTCAAGAACTTTAAAGACTGATATAATATGCCATGAAGCAATCTTAAGAAACCCATTCACCATTATTTCAACCTTCTTTTCCCAATAATTTCTGAAGCCAGAGTTGCTGTCTTCTGTTTTGCTACCTATA
>NW_009260026.1:2333662-2334048 GCF_000687185.1 Egretta garzetta | reverse complement strand
AGGTCATATATCCACATATTTAGAATTATTTCCCAACTCACACTTTCTCCTGGGAAAGCTGCAATTGATAACACTGCTGGGAGAATCAGAGGAAATGCATGCATTTGTGTGCATAGAAAACAGTATTTGAAAAACTATCCTCTGGAGCTTTAAATGGCTTTAAAACTTTCCTTTCCATTGATGTTCAAGAACAAAATGATTGTTCTTAATTGCTATTATTTACAGCATTTGAAGCTCAGGTACAGAAGTGGAGCATGTTGGTGTGACCCTTCCCACACCCCCAAATGTTTGGCCGGAAGGAAAGTTATAACTCTCAGCTAGCAGCTCAGAAATAATTGTAGCCCAGGGCATAGCTCTATGTGAGTCAACAATTACAGAAGCACAGT
>NW_009260026.1:2314462-2333608 GCF_000687185.1 Egretta garzetta | reverse complement strand
TTTCCATACTGGAAAATCAGATTATAGTTTATTTCTTTTTTTTTTCTTTTGAGCGAGCTGGATAAAATATTTCACGTTTCCGTTAGAGCCATGTCTTTACATCTTTTTTAGGAACTCACATGGTGGACCTCTTAGATAGATAACTTTCAAAGTCCAGTGTTTGATTTAAGAGATACCTGTATCCCATGGACACTGAATTTCAAAAAGTAGTAGGGGTATTAGGAATTTCTAAACTGACATTATTGTGCTGTCTTTACCATTTAAAGTTTCCTCTTAATCAAATGCAGGTATGTGGAGTAACAAACATGGGCATTTATAGCTGATTTGTTATTTCAGAAAGCATTAAGAGCAAGTAAAGCATTTAGGCTTAAAACAAAGAATGTAAAATTCACCAAACCACTCCCCATAGTGATGGAAAAAAAGGACATTTCAGTCAAGATACCTTGCCTACCAATGGCAAGACAGTATATTGTCTACCCAGGACAAAACATGATTTGAAGCAAACTAGTCAAGAATTCCTGTACTCTGTGGGAGGCAGCCAAAAATAAGTCTGTGTCATAAGTTTATTGCACTGTTATGGAAAACTAGGAATAGAGTGGGCTAGGTCTGAACTTACAGTTTCAGCCCTTCCAGTCCCCACAAGGCAAAAACTCATTTCACACCACTTATGTGCAAGGGCTAAAGAAACAGCAGAAGCTTCTGATACTATGCCTGCACAGAGAAGGGAATGACCACAGAATCCCAAAGCATTCTTCTGTTTCCAGTTAAAAGGAAGCAGTGAAAATCACCATCACTTACTCTCTGTTGGCAGCACAGGGGGAAGTGTGGTCTTAGGCTTCTTGGTTTTCTTCTCAGTAGGCTTTGAGGTCTTTGTTGAGGCATCTGCAATCAAAACAAGTAATAAAATACAAATCCTATTTAAAAATCAATAATGAAAAAGCTGCCAGTTTGGTTTGGATCATTCTGTAACTTTAGAGGAAATTGCTGTCCTTTTGGTTTTTAAGAAAGATTTTCTGCAGACTTGCTAGAGAATGTCACATTCTAAAAGGAAGAGGGAGCAGAGAAGAGCAGAAACCCTCTATGAAAGCAGCTCCACTGAGAAAGCAACTAGACAAGAGGCACCTACGCTGATAGGTCTATTTTAACGGAATAGATAGGTCTATTTTAACGGAATAGAACACAGTACAATATGCACAAAGCTGCTTTAGGCAGTGCATGGAAGAGGGAAACAAAGGCATATTTGAAACATAATTTCATGCAAAAGAATCTCTTGCCATGTCATTCTTCTATTCCACTGTCTATGTGATCTATATAAATGAGCTCATTTTGAAAAGTAGCATTTCCTCTGTATGTTTACAATCTTTCCAAGAAGATATTATCACACGTTCATTCATTCCTAAAGAAAAATGGCAAAAGGGACATCACAGGACTCAAGTTTGATGGATTTCATTATTCCCAAGATTGCACAGCTCGTATCCAGCAACTCCTTAGCACCTCAAGCTCCACCAAGAGCTGAGAGTCAATACAAGCTCTCATCCATGTGTATCCCATATGACATGGACACATATAACAAGAAGGTGCAACTTCTTTTCAGCAAGTTTATCCCAGGTCAAGCATGTCATATATGCAAATCCTAATGAGCTCCATGTGTTAAGATTGTTTCGTCCCAACATTTTTCTTTGGAAGAAAGGTCTCAAATCAGGATTATGATCTCAGCAATAGCTGTATCAATTTATAGTTTTCAAATATTTAGCTTTCAGAGGATTTGTGCATGAGATAGGTCTTTGAAATTTAGTTACTAAAGAAAAGAAAACATAAATGTTACGGAACCACCTATTTCAGTCACCTACTTCTAGGTGCTAGAGCATGAAACCTGGTCTCTATAAGTTTCCTAAAAAGTTAACAGGGGAAGACAGAATCTCCTAGAAAACAATTTGGAGCAGAAGGCTGTGTTAGATCTGAGCTCAGACACCCAGATTCTACAGATTTGTCCCTGAGCTAATTTGACAACTGCAGTAAAATACTCCTCCAATCTGATTTGAGTCCATGGGACCAAAAGGAAAATAATGATATTTATGGTTACGTGTTGAGTCTGAAAATCAGCACCTGGGATGCTGACAGCAGACTGAGTAGAAGGGAGCAATTTTAACTGTTGTTTTAGATCACAATTCTAATTTAAAAATAACAGTCATCCCCTCTGCCAGTCACAGACATAGGATATAAAATGGTGTCTCTCCTAAATAGCTGGGGTTTGCTGTAGTGCCATTCCTCAAAAACCTCTTCTCAGCCATACAAAGCAGCATGACAGTAGGGAATGGAAAAGACAAATGAAATAGCCAGTATCAAGGTAAAGAATGTGGTCATTCTGGTGTCCAATATTACATGAGCAAATAGCTCCTAACACCATGGGTGCCACTACCAGGGTGAGCCAGACAGCTCTTGTAATGCCATTCACATCATCATGCAATGAACGTTACATGAGCTGACAGCCTCCCATGATCGAGACTTCGCAAGCCGAAGTTTACCTCCAGTCTCCTAGAATATGCATTGCCCAGCAGGAAATTGGAGCCAAGGGAGGCTTCAGGAAGAAAAGCAACTACTTGAAGGAGATCAGAAGACAAAGGAAAAAACACATAGGTGACTGAGACATTTAAAAGATACTAGGGCAGCTCTGGAGAACTACTGTGTGCTAAGCGATCTGATCCTTTAACCCTCTGCATCTGTGGTAGTTAAGATGTTAGAGGATACTAGATTCTGCTTAAAACCTCTTTGAACTTCAGTGATGGTAAAATGTATTACTTTAAATTACAGAAATACAAACAATAGCTTAAATTACAGAAATACAAACAATAGCTTATTGAATATCTAAGCCAGACTACCTTGTGACCATAGTATCATCAAAGGTGCCATTACAGGAACCAATATAATTAATTGTAATTATATGTATAATTAATTCCTTTTCCAGCTACATGAAGACTGATCCTTACTGATGGAGTTACAGGATCATGTTCTTACCTTGTGTCATGCTACATTAGGAAAACAAAAAATAGTTTTCTTTTCTAGACCTCCTGCCCCAAATACCACATCTGCCACACAGTTGTGAAGGCTTAGTACCCAAGATCTACATCATTGGGCTTATTGTCTAGTTTTGCGTTCTTTACAGTTACAATGGAAAGTATCAGAGTATTCAAGGATGAGCTCACCAGAGGGTGAGCTGATAAGAAGCACATTTGGTTACTTAAAGTCTCTTAAGTAACTTGAAATCCATGGCAGTTTTAAAACCTCATGACAAAATTGTGACAGGACAAGGGGTAATGGCTTTAAACTAAAACAGGGTAGGTTTAGACTAGATATAAGGAAGAAATTCTTTACAATGAGGGTGGTAAAACACTGGAACAGGTTGCCCAGAGAGGTAGTGGAGGCCCCATCCCTGGAAACATCCAAGGCCAGGTTGGATGGGGCTCTGAGCAACCTGACCTAGTTAGCGGTGTCCCTGCTCACTGCAGGGGGGTTGGACTAGATGACCGCTAGTGGTCCCTTCCAACCCAAAACATTCTATGATTCTATGAAAATATTTGCCCAAGGTCAAGACTACTTGGCAAAAGTATGGCGTCATCAACATGACAGGCTGAAAATGGGTACCTCAGTCAGCAAATTGTCCATGTTCTAAGACTATGGCATACGAGGGTGGTTGAACTGCTAATTTGTTTATTTTACTCACTTGCACTAGAAAAAACCCAAATGACCAAATGACATGAATGCAAAGAAGTGAAAAGTTCTAGACTGAGAAATGTGCCATACATAGTTCTGAGGCAGACTGGTACCCAGGATTATGCACCAAAATCTTACGTGGTCTTAAAGAATGCATACAGCTCAGAAGCAAATCTTCATGGGTTCAACTTACTGCTTTAAAATCCTTGTAGAAATACGGCAGGCAGCAGAGGAACATTATTCCACAAAGCAGCCAGAGCCCTTGACTCTGTACTGTCTCTCTACTCATGCTCCTTTACGCTAGCCTTTGAATTACATATTGACCAAAAAGGGCAGGAGGGAAGGGGGGCAGAGTTCTTTTTTGTGCATGTGGTTCTTAAAGGCTGGTATTGGGAAATAAAGGGGGGAAGGAGGAAGTTCTAAGGAAGGGTTTCCCCATATCCAGCAAAGTACTTACCTTCTACCAGCACTTTGCAAGAACATTCAGCTTTTCCTGCTGCATTCTCAGCTATGCATTTGTATTCGCCCCCGTCTTCAGGCATGGCCTTCTCAACAGTAAGTGAACACAGTGTCCCTAATAGAAAGGAAGGAGAGATCAAATGGATGTTATGTTGCAGTTCACAAAAACCTTAGTGCTATTAAGGAACAGAATGAATCAAATGATCCAATCCTTTACTACAGGTGATCTTCATTGTTAGAAAAATATGTTTGATCCTTAAAAATTCAACATCAGAATTGGAATCATTAATGCTAAATAAAATAAAAACACATTGATAGATAAATTGAATCTCATTGCTGTTCCCTAGGATACTCAAAGCTGTCCCTACAGCCCTAAAGCGGTTAATGGATGAGTGTACAGAAGACCCAGAGCAGAAGCTCTGCTGCTGTTCTTTGTCTTATAGCAGGGATAAGAAATCCTCACTCTGATGATCTTTTTCCAAAAGTGCTAGTAGTGTAGGACTGTAAATATAAGGGCTTCTGTAAAGTGATCATCTGCAAGGTTTTTATTCAGCCTTATCTCTAGCACTCCCATGAGCATCCACATGTGAAAGTAGAACTTCAGCTTAGTGCCCAAGTTTAAAAATGACACTGAGAACCATTTTCTTTTTGCTTTAATTATTTAGAGAACAAGTGTCTGGTATTGTAAAACATCTGTTAGAAAGTCCAATATATCAGTGGCAATTAAATTTGTCACTGCAACAAATCAACTTATTTTCAAACAAAAAAGCAAAATTTGACTTCACTGGGTCTGCAGAAACAGGATGCGACATAAGCTCTGTAGTTACCAAGGGAAGCTTGGTATGACCCAAGGGAAATACATTTCCTCTTAAAAAATAAAACTCTGTGAACCAAAACAGAAGCTGTTCCCAGTAGCTGGGGATGAGGAAGGAGAACTGTGGTTTACCTAATCCCTTACGGTCACTTGCATTGCTTGAAATAACGAAGTACTTTGCTCCCCGGGCAGAATCCCAATTAAAACACTCCAGACTTTCCCCTTCCAAATATCCCTCATTAAGTGAGGGTGAAGTGTGGGCTTACTTTCTCCTTCCTCACTGAAAAGCCTGGCCTGTCACCTAAACACAGCCTGAGACATTGTGCACTTCCACCCATTGCTGCTAGCTTGTCCAGAATGCCTCCACCCTCCACTTATTTCAGCTACAGTAATACCAGCCCCCCACCTCCATTTACCTTTCTCATAGTCTCTTCTAATTAATGGCAGGATGGAGATCTTTTTCAGACATTTCCCCTGTGTCCTGAGATGTAAGTAAATTTTACAGCATCTCTTGCTACTTGCCACCTTTCTCTCTGTGTTAACTGGAGGCTGCCTTCTACCCTCCAGAGTGCCTGATCCCAGGCTCCTAATGAAATATATCCCTTGTCATGTGGGAGATGGCACAGGCGCATGTGACACTGGTCCTTGAAAAGGACCTCGAAAAGTCTGTGGAAAGAACACCCCTCTATCAGATGAACTTTGAGGGTTTACTGGCTCCCCTTGGGAGACCAGACCTCAGTTCTGACACAGCAATTATGCTTTTGGCATTCAGATTTTCCCTCGTTGTAAAACTGGATGTTATTATTCAAGACCAATTGCATAAAGCCCCTTCAAATGATTCCCCAAAAAATTTGATTAGCCAGACACACACAAGGGTTAGAAGAAAATATATTTTTCCCACCTCCTCATCCTCCACAAAATGAGGAAGCTCTAAATAATGACAATTTTCCCCCTGAGTAACAATGTGAAAACTCAGAAGAGAACTGACCCCTCACTCACATGTGCTGTGCTCAGCCAACCACGGGGTGAAAAGAAAAGCCACGTGCCTTCCCTGACTCATCTCCATGAGTCAGGCTGAGCCAAAAATGTCAGGACCTGCAGTTCCATTCCAAATGGAGGAGGGACACTAGCAAAGTATTCTTGCAGGCATCTAGCAAATATAAATTCACATGTCTCTGCTGTTTGAAGATGCAACTGGAGAGCAAGCCAAAGATAACTTCCAGTCTAAAAATCTGTATAAATCTATATAAATCTATATAACATGATTAGAACATGATATATAACATCAGATCCTTGCAAAAGAACATCAACTATGGAACAAAGACACATAACATATGAAGGAGATCTCTGGCCCCCTTACTGCAGGGAAGGAGTCTGGCTTGTAAGGAAAAGTGGATCGTTAAGGGACTGGAACAAAAGAGCATTTACTTTACTTTTTGCTGGAGTTTTCTCATTGCTCAAAAGCCCTTCCTCACTGGCATGCTAATCAGCTCTTGGAAGACTAATGTGATGCAGGGTCATTCCTCATCACTCATACTGTTGCAGTGTTGTCCGTACAGCATACTGCAGCAATCTAAGTTAACACCTTATGAGAAACACTTCCTAACACAGCATATACAAACAGAAACATCCCATCCTAACAGTAAGTCATTCCCCACACTTACGCTAAAACCTAGAAACAAATCCTAGGGTTTTCTCATGATGATCCTCGACTTGTCACGTGCATTCAGTGCTCTGTTAGTTTTGCTTTTAGAATCCAGCTCTGGCCAGGCTGCATGGCAGGGGTCTGATGGAAGCTGCATTTATCTTATTCCACTGAAAGCAGAGTCCTCATGAACTAACATCAGTCTTACTCATTCCAAAAGAATATTAATATGAGTTGAATTTTAATGATGTTATTTTGTGAGAAGGAGGATGAAGGAAATCTGTTTTTTCCAAGAGCTGCACCCTTTTTTTCCTGACATCCACTCCCCTGCAGTAATAATCTGTATCCTGTTTCCCTCCCCTTCTCCATGCTCCCCAGCTGGAACAGCACATACAGAGTACATGGGGATTGCTGGGCTTGCTTGCTGCCACCAGATGCAATGGTGGTGTTCTGCCTTCAGTGGAGGAGTGAAGGGGAAATGAGATCGTTTGGGTCATTTTCCTGTCTTTAGCCACTAGTTTTCATGAAACTGTGGACTACTAGGACTTAGTAGTAGCGAAATTGGCCAACGGTTCAAAAAAGTATTAGCCAGGCTGGGTCAGGAGTGTAAGGGGAGGCTGAGAGAGCACATGGCTGTAGAAACCTCATTTTCTTAGAAAACCAGAACACACGCAGCACGCCCCAGAACAGGCAAAACTGTGTGAGATTGCATGAGGACAGGAAACTCCCCAATAGGCCTATGTTCTGTGATCTAGAGCTACCGTGAATTCCCGGGCCTAGAAGGCCAAATGTCTCTCAATGAAGTGTTTGGTATTTCCTCTGCAAAAACCTTTCATGACCTGAAACAAGCTTATTTTCTCATAACTGCAAGAAAGTCCAGACTGGTTACTCCAGTTGGGTATTCTGAATCCTGGCACTTCACAAATCCCAGTCAACTAAAGGAATTTGCTATCGATTTTGTCCCCCCATCCCTCTACTATTTTTAAAGAACCAGCCCACAGACAGTCTTTAAAACACTGTCATGAAGGGCAAGATTGGAGTAAACATGAATACTGGGATCTTCCACTTAGACTTTGGAAATGGTACAGCTCTAGAAAAGACCTTAACAGCCACAGGAGCTGACAGTTTACTGGAGGCTCTGGTTTAGATACACAAAGCCTTTCCCTTGCATTATGAGCTATTAAAGGATTTTCTGACTTACTCAAAAATAGTGCAAGAGGGTTTAAAATACTTCTAGGCTTCTGCATTCTTTCCATGAAACTCCACAGAAAGTCGACTTCAGATATAAAACAAATACACAAACCAACAAAAACCAGCTCCTGAGTCTAATTCCCCACACTGGCATCTATCTGGCCAAGCTCCTGACTCCTATCCATGATGCAGACTGAAGTTTATGTCTTTCTCGTTTGTATCCCATGGGATAAAGAAGTACTATGGAGTATTTAGGCAATATCAATAAATACTAGGCCATGAGAAATTGTGCCTAGGAGTCATAACAGATTTGTTAAGGAACTCGTTGGCCCACTGGTGTTCATTTTCTAATAAATCAGAAACTGGGAAATTGCAAATATGTGCTAGTGTCACAGTCGTATTTAAAAACGTCAAGTGGGTTGACCTGGAAACTGTAACTACAGTTACAATGACAACAGGCAGAGTAGCGAAAAAACTCACATTAATTGCAGAGGAGAAAAAATGACAAATTTAATTATTGCTAATGGCTAGAGTTTAAGGAAAACAATGTAACAAACCTACTTTTATTATTCATGAGATTACATATTTAACTGGCAAGTGTATCCGTGTAAAGGCAATTTTCATAGTCTTTACTGAAATGTTTGTGTTTTCTCACATTATTCTGCTTGCAATTAATGCTCTATTCCTATATTAATGACATTTATGTTAGAAGAGCTAGAGCTGCAAAAATAAGCTGGCAAATAGGAATTCATCACTTGGTGGGACCAGACTAGGATCAAAGTTATGAAATACTTTAATCTGTGATGTAGAAGTATGCCTAAATTAATGTTGATAAACTTACAGATGACAGAAAGAATGTTTGAAAGGGAAAAGACAGAAAAAGGGAAAATAGAGCAGTCCTCATAAACAAACTCATTTACTTGTTAAGCTGAGTCCTGTTTGCTCAAAGAAAATTGGTCTTAAGACAGTGAAATGAGAGGCATCCATGGATAGCAAGGGATGCTCTTACTTTCAGAGGGTTTAAAGGTTTAATACAGAAGTAACAAACATGAGCTGCACTGCTGTGAGGTAGAAAGAGGACCAATGACCTCCAGTAAGCACAGCAATAGGAAGGTGACCTCCATCTCACTAATGCTGATACCGACATACAGTTCTGCTGCCTATTTTCTAAATAGGATACTAAACCAACAAACAGCAACTGAAGAGGAGGTATTAAAAAAACAAACCAAAACAAAACAAAACACCAACCCCAAGCCTCCAAAGGCTGGATAAAGCGCATTATGGAGAGAAAGTTAGTGAGAGCTTGAGTTGCCAAATTTTGAAAAAAAAGAGAGCTAGAGAAGTATCTTAATTAACAAGTCAAAGCTTTTCTATCAAGTACAAATGGGCTCCTTATCTTAGCAGAGAACAGAAGCAAGAGTATGGAAGAAGGAAACAGGTAAATTCAAATCAGAAATAAGGCATTGCTTTGTTTCTTTATTTAAAAACAAAACACTTATAAGTATTAATAGACATTGCAATAAATTACCAGTGATTATATATAGCAAACGTCTCTCTCTTGTTGTATTTAAACCTACACTATTTGCATTTCTGGAAGAAGGAAGATTCAGACAAAAATGGCAGTACAGAGGGAAATTTGTGGCATGTGACAAACACAGAGTTGTGTCAGAACTCATGCTCAGACGATCCGCCTAGCTTTAAACTTTCCGAAGAAGCTTTTTTTGAGCTGCAGAATCCATCTACTTTCAGCAGTACATAGAGTTGTGTTAATTACACACCAAACTCTTGCTCCAAGTTAATTAAAAAGAAATCAAAAAAGTCATGACAGATCCTAGTTAGACTGACAGACACAGGCTTGCACAACTGACAGGAAGATTTAGGAGTTATGGTAAGTCACAAGAAAGTTGTTAAGGCATTATTGCTAATAAGATTACCAACTTATGCTGCCAAGACACTTAGGAAGAAAAAAATGCTGTCTTGCACAAAGCAGTACAAACTCTGGGCATTTTCTAAGCCACTCCATCACTGCTACCTGAGCCTGTATTAAGTAGTTCTTCTTCAGTCTATATAGTCACATGGTACTAAATCTAGCCAAAAAAAGCAGAGCAAGGTGATTTAAAAAATAGCAAGTTTGCCAGTTTTGACTTATATTCACTGTGCACCTCAATTCTCCAGTCTAGTAAGGATGCCAGCTTTCAAACCCCTTTCACTGTCATCTTCTATAACAACTTTTGCAACCATGCAAAGATTTTCTATCTGGATTTTCTATCCAAGAGTGAATCACATAGCAGGACACTAGCACAGAGCACTGCTGTGCCAAGGACTATACAAACATAAAACAAAATGGTTCCTGCTCTAAAGAGTTCACCGTGTGAGGAAGCTTGTTCTGCTCAGTCCTTATATGTCTAATTCCACTGTAATGTCTGCTAGAGCCTTCTTAAAAACTCTTTTCCAAACAAAAAGCCCCCTGGAACTTCAAACAAAGAACTCCTCTGTCATATCAAAATCAACTGCCTCTTAAACATACACCGTCTGACCTGCCCATATAAATGCTTAATGCTACCCTCTCTTGTTTGTTTGTTACAGTTACCATTTATTTTGAGATTTCACAGGCAAAACCCACATAAGTGTCTATCCCAGGAATGTAGATAACTGCACTCTGACTAGCAATTAAAAAAAAGAAAAATATAGTATCAAACCATTAATAAATTCCTACCAGGTCAGACATGTTCATCAAAGAAAAACAGTGTAAGAGCTCACTTTGTCATAAAAATGATACTTTAAGCAACAAATTACTCATGCCAATCAACTGACAGAATACTGATGTTCATGATTTTAAAGGGAAACAAAACAGTATTAATAGTTGAAATGTAAAATGGAAGGAATTAGACTGATCTTAGACATGTTGTGATTGTGACAGTTAGTATAATGCTGCCCAGATTCTGACTTCTGATTGCTAATGTAAATTTAACCCTGGCATAATACAATACATTGCAAACCCTAGATTAAGTACTAAAATACAGCACAAATACTGCATAAATATGCCTAAAGATGAAGGTCTTTTGGGGGCAGGATTTAATTTTTCCTTTGCCAAAGACCTTACCAATCGGTGATTATTCTGATCCTGGTGTTTGCACTAGAGCTTCTCTGATGGTACAGAAGGGGGACTAACATCCCGACTTCTCTTGCATGCTAATGGATAAACTGCCTTGGACAGGCAATGTAGTGTTAGCCTCTTCAAACACAGAGGAGATGCGTGAATAGAATTGTTTCTAACAGGTAAAGGGAACTATCAGCTAGGACAAATATGCCAAGGAGAGTTACTTTCAGTGAGCGACTATCTAAAGGGACTAGCTAGTTTGCATATCCTGTGAACTTGTTACACACAAGTATACTTTTAAGTCTTCCCTTCCTGGCCAAATATGCCACTTGTTTTATCAGGTGGGCATATTCCTGAAACCAAATTTTATATATTTATCTTCACAATATATTTGGCCCCAGGAGATCAGCAAACTGCTCTCTCTTTTTGCTTTCTGGCAATGACAGAGAGGGTTAATTTAATTTCCAAAAGACAAACACATAGCATTTTGCAGTTTCATGTGTTACACTGAACAGTTTGTGGGCCAATGGCCCATACCAACTAAGATGGGCTTGTAGCATAAGAAGCAGACAGACATGTCTCATTCTAGACAGAGGATTTTCCAGTATCCAGCTCACTAAGAACAAGTAAGTTACTCTTCTGTGAAATACCTCTGGAAAATTTTCCATACGTGAAAACCAGTGGTCACCACCAAACACCATAGCAGCACAAAAACCTTTGATGAAATAGGTAAGAGTAGACCCAGTCTACCCACTTCCATAGTGGATTTTGTTGCCAAACTCAAGAGCAGAAAGGTCACACTGAAGAAATAAAAAATGGCTTTGCAAGATCTAAGCCCATTAATGTGAGCTAGATCCATTTGCTTTGAATTCCTCTCCATCCCCACAGATTCAACCTTCTTTCAGCTGAAGATGACTCTAGGGGATTATCTCCAGAGCCCATTAAATGCTGCTCCAAGGTTGGCCAAAGGTACTGCTGCTGAAGGACATGACACCTGCGGTTGTGACAAAGCTGCCTTTTCAGCATTTGGGGCAAAAGATGGAATCTGGGATTTTGGCATTGGGCGGCTGCGTAATGCCTCCAGTTCTATTGTTGCTCTCTCTGTTTAAAGCTGCTGCAAACGCTTTCTGTGAGACTAATTGATACAGTTTCTCTATTGAACAGTATTTCCTGATATTCATCCTGAATTTGTTATTTCTCAATTCTAGCCTGTAGCTGTAATTATTCCTTCTCCTCCCTTGGTTCCTTCAACTATTTATGTGTTCCTAATTAAGGAAAAAGAGAAAAATCAATCCCTAGGAGAACTGGAACTTACTTAAAGTAAGTATCATGCATACCTAGTTAGTTACTTAACAGTTGGCATGAAAGCATCTCACAGTTGGAGAGCAGCAACACATCGTTCTCCAAGTGCCAAAGCTAGCAGGTACTGTTGGGAAAAAAACCTAAATTGACCATCACGCAATACATCCCCTCAGTGTACCAGAGGGTATGTAACAAGGTTAAAAAAACCCAGTTCTAATTCTCATTCCATTTCTTTCCATTAAAGGAGAAAATGGTAGCATTTACTTCCCTGTATAATATTTCTTTCTAAGATCCTCTGCAAATATGCGCAAAAGAAAGCGTAACATCTTTGAAGTACTGATAATACTGACTACCTAGGTAAAATAATGTAATAATGCAGATACAGATCAAACCTAAGGACAGTTTCTTCACTCCCTGCAAGAAGCTGTCCTGAAACAGTGGATTCCTTATCCAGTGGCGATCTTTGTTCCTCACCTCAATGGAAAGCACTCCTTAGGTGTGACATCCTGACAAAATGCCAGCTCTGGGGTGCTATGATCAGGAGTGTCACCTAGCCCAGACAAACTGGATTGGGATAAGTCACATGCCCTGCTCAGGCAGGTGGCAGAGCATTTCTGTACATGAGGATCACTTCACTGTACACACAACTACACTGAAAATTCACCTCCACAGTACCATTTTATAAAGTGAATAGAAGTTGGAGGATTGTAACAGTCAATCACTCAGATTATTTCAGTCAATAAAACAGCTTTCTGCAGCATCACAACAGTAAAGCTTTGGACTTTAGGAGGCTCTACCATAGCTCAGAAGCTTTGATACAGAGATGCTGTCTATCTGATGTACTTTGATAGGAGACATGAAACTTTGAGATGCATAATTTCTTTTCCCTCTGACCAACTTCAAGAAAACCCTTGAAATCTTGCTTCCACCGTAAGGCTGATTAGATTGCAGTCTCCCACCTTCCTGATCCTGTCAGTCCTTTTTACAAGGATGGCATGCCTACCAGTCAACTTTTTCTCATGTATGTGACAGTTACCCCTATTCTATACAGTCCCCTTGGGTGAAGATCATCATGTACTTATAAATAAAATTTTTATGCTACTTCAGACACACACCAGACACAATGCACCTGCTACCATTTCCTTCTCTCCATCCACTTACTTTGGTATCCCCTTAATGTAGTACTTGGTATCTTTTTTCCCCTACCCTATCTTAAGGCAATATTGTTTCTCACTGCGTCCACTTTAAAGGAATACTCATGTTTCAGTACTTGAAACACTACACAAGGATTCACTTGTTATGGTGAACCATTGTGCATAATCATTTGGTTTTCATTTAATAACACTGAAAATAGTCTGGATTAAATGAAGAAAGATTCACAATTAAGAGTGCAGATCCTGTGAAGCTATAATTCTTACTGTGAACATGAACTTTTTTACTGCAATGTGCAGGACAATGTCATTCCCTAAGTGTTTTATGAAAAAAATATGAAGCAAAGAAGATTTTTGTATTATCAGTTATCCTCTCTATTTTTGTCCTAAGGAAAATATGTTTTGTCTAGATACAATATTAACTTTCATGCATACCCAGTCTAGTAGGGTTTGATTATCTGGAATGTGGAATATAACAACAGTAAGTGTTCTCTCTGAGGACTTTTACCAAACTCTATACTATTTTGAAATTAGTTAAAAGTCATCAGGCCAGTGGAATTCAAATATTTCAGTGTCTGTAAAGTCAACAGAAGCATCTGTGGTGGGGCATTAAATACACTGGAAATCAATTCTCAACTTTGATCTGAACTATGGAACTTGAAGTTGTAGTAATTTCTTTTTATAACACAACCTTTCTTTGCTCCTGTGTTTCAATTGCAATAAAAAGTCTGAAATATTAAACATACAAAAGAATTAAATTAGAATTTGTGAATGACAATAATATTATTCTGTTTTCAATGTTCTAAATCATTAAAGTTCAGCTTAAATAAACGTCATGTACCAGCTCCTTAAACAGCGTTAGCAATATAAACAGCATTTAAAAATGCAAGAAGTTTAACTTTATAAAAATTACATCTGCAGGCTGTTAAAGGAGAATCTGCAAGAAATGTCAAACAATACTGTTCCTTGTGTACTCCACTGAAATAACAAGAAAGTTGCATCTGGAAACAGTTACTGGCACAGGACTTAAATAAAGTATTGCATTACCTTTAATGAACTAAATATTATTAATCAAGAGCCGGATATAACAGTGTGCCATCCAGCTGGCTTGCAATTTAATTAATTTACCTTCTTGGGAGATGACAATGGACTTTGATGATTTGATGGTTTTGCTGTCTAGAGCCCAGGTGACAGCTGCAGGGGGATCAGAGGAAATCCGACATTGTAAGACCAATTTTTCACCATCTACTACTTGAGCATCCTTAAGCTTCTCTGTAAAGGAGGGTGCTGTTCCTTTGCTTGCTGGTGGTTTGCTTGCGGTTACTTTGTTTTCAGCTTTTTTCCCAATTATTCCGCCATCTACCACTGCGCACCCATGTTCACAGTTTCTGTCATTCTTCTCCTCTTTTTTCACTGCTGGTTTGGCAACAGGGGCTTGAGAATTGGGGGTCGCATTCTGGGCTTCAGAATGGGTGCGGGCATTTGGTGCTGGGGTGCTAGCACTGCCATTCTCTGCAGGTGTCTTTTTCTTTGAGCCCAGCACAGATCTGAAATCTGTAACGGCTGGTTTCGGAGGTGGCACCTTCTCTGGCAATGGGGTTTTTGGGGTGCCTTTCTTAGCCAGCACAGAGCGGAAGTCCACCTGCTGAGGAGCATGAACCTTCCTTTCCTCCTCTGACAAGGTCTTGGGTTTGACCTGCCGCTGCAGGTTTGCTCGGAAGTCCATTTGCTCGGCTGGGATTTCTTTCAGTTCCTCCTCAGAAAAACTTTTGGTGCTGACTTTCTTGCCTAAAATGTCACGGAAATCAAGTTGCTCAGCTTCCTGCTGCCTCAGGCTCTCTTCTGTGTGTTCACGAGTTTCCACTCGCCTCTTCAGCACACCTCGGACGTCTTCCTGCTCTTCCTCAGCTGCTCTGGTTTCACTGCTGTTCTTTTTGAAGCCACTTGTTCTACCAAATGTCAGTTTACCATGATCTCCACCATCTCTTCGCTCTCCAGAGCTGGCTGATTCCCTCCCACTATGATCCGAAAAAGAAAAGAAAGAGAGAGCCAGGAAAGGGGCTGGTTTAAAAATGTCAGGGAACAATCTCGGAGCAGGAACAAAATGTGTTTATAGAAGGGGAGGTTGATTAGAGGAGCACACTCCATTAGTTTATTGCATCAATGATGACTTCAGGAGCCATATAAGGGCACAAACAAAAAAGATCTTCTCTACTCTGGCTTGGTACAATGTGCTTAGCCTGTATGATGAAAACAATTTGTTGGGTCACATTTGGGGATTAGGTTGAACAGCAGCCAGCCTGGGTCTGTAAGGGCAGGGAATTAACAGAGCAAAAAATAGAACCCACCCATGCAAGTCCCTGGGAAAAATACTCACTCTCTGAGCATTTCTGCTCTGGAAGCTGAACTCTCCCGCAGCATCAGAGACACCTGGCAGCTGCATTCTCCAACTTGGTTCCTGAAATATTTAAGTGAAATCAGAGAAGCAGAGGTTTCTCCCTCCAAAACTGTAACTTGCCTGAGCTAAGTGATTGTGTGTTGCACTAAAGCAGCTCAAATCCAGTGTGGCATACTCTTTTCCTATGCCCCAGCACTCTGGTGGTTGCCTGAGTGGATTTGGTCCCCTTATATTTGGAGCCAAGCTATCTCAAATAGTTTTTACTGATCTGTTGCTGTCTACACTGGGAACAACATACTCCCTGAACAAAAATCAAAGCAATTTACAGAATGAAACAGCTGCAAACAAACAAGCTAAAGGAAAACAAATATAAAAGCTGGAAAATCAAGGCAGAGAAAGGGGCTATTTTGCAAAATTGAAAATATTCCAACTCTGCCTACTGTTTATTTATTCAAACCCAAGCTCTTATGTTTTCTAATGTTAAGATATTAGAAGCAGGGTCTCATTTCCTTCCCTCCCCCCCAGCCCAACCAATCAGCAAGACCCATCTACATGGATTGCTCCAGCCTGTACATGTTTATATTAAAAAACATAAAAGTGTCACCATATATGGTGCTGAGTACTTATTCTTCCTTTTGCAGAGGAATACCATGGATGCCTTCTGGAAAGGGCTCCCATTAAAGAATTCATTTAAAGTGCTCCCCCCACCCCTGCTTCTCCCTCCCTCCTGCAGATATATATCATTCTTCTAGCCCCAAACAGCTCTTCTCCACTTAACGCAGGAGATGCCAAAAGCAAAATTTAACTCCCCCAGGGCAGCAGCTGTCTAACTGTTGCCACCACTCCCCTGAACTGCTATTAAAAAACCAGACTTGAATTGATTAAGGACTAGAGATATCTTATTAGTGAAAACACTTTAATCTTTCCCAGTTTAAATATAGGCTTGTAAATGGATTACAAACTCCTGGATGATTTTTCTTTTTCAAACAAAAATTATTTTTGCTACTGAAAACATTTCCTGGACATGAACAAAACACATGTGCATTGGGGGGAGGGGAAGGGAAGAGAGGCGGGGTTTGCCAGCTGTTTTCTCCATTCAAAAGATTTGCTAGATAAGAGCATCTTCAAGTCCACTTTGCCCTGAAGTTTAAAACACAGACTCAGAAGTGCCTTTCTGTTAGTTTGCCATAAACACATTGTCTGGCCTGTTTTTTAAATAGTGTATGGAAATACATTCCTGGATATGGTTCTGTTTGGATGAATAAACTATAATTTCACCCATTTGCAACTTGCAATGCAGTCACACAGTAGGCAAGATCATTAACACAGATTCAGCACTAAGTTATGTCTTTATAATAGCGATTAGTGCCATCACCTTTTCAGATGGATTTCCCTTGCTTTCTATTGCTTTAGAAAATGAAACGGTGGATTAGCCTAATATGAAAAGCAAGCCTTTAACACCAAGAAGAAATTGGTGGGGTTGATCAAAGTAACTGGACTGCAAAGTAAAGGCCCTGCTGGCAGGAACACATCTCGTGTGACCTTAAGACCATTAACAACAAGAAGCCATAGAAACGTTTTCAACACTTGATATCCAGAATATGTACACTAGAAACTGTTATTGAAGGCAATCCATAAGGACAGCACTGAAAGCCAAACCCCTAATTTCCTTCCATACAAAAGACTAAAGAACATCCCAGTACCAAACAGAAACTGTCCAAATGGCAGGAGAGGATCCAAGTCAATGCAGAGCGTATTTAACTCAGTCCTGCACCGGAGACCTGCCGTTCTTACTTCCTCTTATGTGTGGCCTCCATTTGGAAGCAAGAGAAATAGAAAGAGGGAAAGACAAATGGAAAGATAAAGAATCGCATGACACCTCCTCCCAACATACTGATTGCCATCAAATGATGGCAGGGTATCAACATTGGTGAAAACCTGTTGTCTTCAAACAAGGCGTTTCAAACTGGCCCCTTCTGCCACTATTCAAACTCACAAATTTTTTTCTTGCTTCTCAGAAGCTTTTAAGAAAAGCAGACACTGAAACTGCTCAAGTACATTCTCATTCACCAGTGCTACAGGGCTGTTAGTTTACCAGAAGATCCTTCCCATAAGTCTCCTAGAGCTCAATTACTCTTCCTTTAGGACTTTAAACCAATCCAAAGCTGACAAAGTAGAAAAAGCCATGCAAGCTGAAGTATAGACAATTTACAGCATACATCAAATAGGAAGGCACCACTGCTCAGCTTCTGTCATGACTGTATGTCAAAAATATTTGCCCACAAGAATTGTGCCACCAGTGGGAGAGATTAAAGTAACTGAGACAGCACTCTCCCAGGAGAGGGATCCAGGGATACTGAACGTGGTCCTGACCACTGTGAAGAATAATAGTATTTCTGCAGGACCCATTTCTGCAATGTATCTTTCCCTCTGCAAATTCTTGACATAGGCAAAGCAGCAAATAAGGCAAAGTAAACCTCTCTAAACTAAGCTATTTTTCATAGGGTTTGGAAAATAAAGGAGGGGGTAAGAAAGCAGGAGAGCATTTTGTTCTTTCTATTTTTAAAACCTTGGGAAGCACTTACAAATTATGGCAACAGTGAGACATAGAAGTACCTAGATGGAAAAATGATTCACAAGGTAGTTTTTTGATCTTAATTATGATTTCTGATTCAAGTAAATGGCTGAAAACTAGACCACTGGATACAAACCTCGAGTCTGTGTCTGATTCATCATATCCCTGTTCAAAAGCATAGCCTTCTCAGGCCAAGTCCTGCTCCCAGTGGAATCAAAGTGAGGTTACTGATTTTTAGGAGGAGGGAGAACACAATTTTGTCTTCTGAATTCAGTTGTGGAGCCTAAATAGGTGGCGTTAATAACACTGACCCACCTTGGAGATCACAAAATGGAAAAAGAGAAACAAGCCAAGAAAAATTAAGAAGGACTGGATGGTTTAGATGCTAAATTCAATCAAGAATAATTCTGGAAACTTTGTAAATATTTTTACATTTACGCAATTTCAGAATCTAGGCAAGGCAAGATACATAGGGGCAGTTAGAAAAAATAGAGCTTTACAGTACATAAGCACTACTTTAAGTCTTTCACATCTCTGCTGTTTTGAATCTTGGCAATAACAATAATACTTCTGCAACTTGAGGTTCTCCATATTGGCATTTTATCAACAAAAGCCTAGACAAAGACAGATCTTAGTGGCTCTGTTACTGTGGAATAATGATAGACATGGATAAAACCTATGCTTAGTAGCTATGCTGCAAAGAAGTGTCTGGAAGTGTTGACTTTTCCAGGATTGTGCTGCAGAATGCCCATGCACAGGACTTATCTTTAAAATGTCAAGGAATGATAATACACCCCCCC
>NW_009260026.1:2287371-2314187 GCF_000687185.1 Egretta garzetta | reverse complement strand
TATAAAAAAATGAAAAACCCCCCCCCCCCCCAAAAAAAAAAAAACAAAACAAAACAAAACAAAACCACCAAATAAAACCCCAGCTGCAAAGCCTGAAGCAATTTTAAAAATAGCTCTCTGTCCTATTGTGGGATCAGTTTTCCCTGGAATGGCTTTTATGTTCAAAATATCTTGAAATACTAGTTTCTTGGCAGAATCTACTCAAATATTTTCACTGAACCTTAGATGAGACTTATTGTCTGTGTGTCCCTAGGAAGCACTCTCTGGAGGAAGAGGAAAAAAAGCACCATTAATTATAGTGTGGGGACACACCAAAAATTCCTACTGGCCTACCAAGTGTGAAACAAATATTGCAGAGTAAATTACATTTTTTTAAGAATGAACTGAAAGGGGTAAAGAAGTTGATCCCTAGTTATAGCTGGTGCTTCAGTGCAGGTAACTTGCAGAGCCTCAGAATGAGGTTTTGCAACTCTTGTGAGTTAGTTAAATGGAGAGAAAATCCAGACTCCATGAAGCTTTGACCCCAAAGAAAGCAACTAATCTACTGGATCATGACTTTAGCTGACATAAAGCAGATATGACATAAAGACAGCTCTAATGGCTTCAAAGAGCCTGATTTATCACACTTAAGGGTTTGGCCAAAAGCTTTTTATACCTGGAAGACCAATCATTTCTTTTGCATTTTACAGCATTGAGTGGGAGAATTGAATGGGAAGGGGTCAAGGTCCTCTTTCCTAAAAACAGACAATGTGTAGCTAGTAGAAAACAAACTGTATTTTACAGAAAGACAGAACTATATTTACAGTTTGGTGTGATGGAATGTAATCTTACAACTGCTTTTTATATAACCTGAATTGCAGAGTATTTGTCACTGATTTATAAGATGAATGTTTACCTGTGATTTTAATCAGATTATCAAAATCTCTAAATAAGATTAATCAACACTAACTAAACTTTTATGGAAGATGGAGTGGGGGAGAAGAGAAATACTCAACATCTGAGAAGACAAAGGTTAACAAAGCAGAAGATTTGCTTAAGGAACTGCAGGAGGATTTCTGAGGTCTCTCATTTTGACACCTCTGTTACGAAGATAAAGGCTTTGCTCAACAAACACAGTCTCTGTCCAGTACTCCCAATGTCTTTGCTGACCTCTTCATTTACAATGTACATACTGACTGAAAGAACATGGGAAAGTTGTACTGGGATAAAAAGATACCAGTGCTTGCATCACTGGAAGGATGCAAAGGACAGGTTGAGAAAAAGATATCTGTGGTCAAACAAGGACTGTACTTTCCCATTTCAATCATGATAGTTTTACAGAGACTCTGACTGATTTCTTATCCCTCAACTGCATGGGCTGCATTTTGCAGGCTGTAAAATGTTCAAATTTCAATAGATGAACCACAGTAGTGGGTGAATCTGTTGTTCTTTTTATATTTATGCAACACCATTCATTGAGGCCTGAGCAATAGCAGACTCAATGGAACATTATTAGGACAATTAAAATGAAGAATGCAAGTGTAGAGGAATCAGAGGTCTGTGTAGGTTTAAAACAAGGACCAGGAGAGGCTACAGTGGCTACCCTTTTAAAAGTCAGACTTATTGGTCTGCTGTATAGTAAAAGGCAAAGCAAACGTATTCTAAATAACACTGAGGGAGGGAAAGACAGAAAGCCAATGAGCAATCATTGATGCATCACACTAGGACACATTGGGCTACACAACCTTGTCAGCTCACTTTGATGAAAGGAGAAAGAACTAGGAAGAGACAAATCTTTTGTTAAACCCAAATTTTTGAGACCAGAGTTTTAATTTGTGAGCAGCCAAAAAGAAGAATTGTGGAGGTATTAGGACAGAATTTAGAACTTTAGAATAATAGAGAAGAAAATTGGAAAATAATTAACACTGGTAGGAAGCCATGCCCAGACTAAATTAAGGGAGTTGGAGAAGGAATGACTCCCTAAAAGCAGCTATGCAACATGCTTCTAAAATTAATACATGAAAAGGAGTTGCACATTTTATTTGAAAAGAAAATGATTAAGTTTAAAAATAGCCCACTGTCAACCTTTCTGTAAACTCTTCAGTGAATTGACTTGTGGTTTCTCAGTTATTGCATATTTTTAATGGACTTTGTAGGAGTTTTTGAGAGAAAGACACTAAACACAGCTCTCCTCTCAGGTACTGTTAAGACTGTTTTTGGATATGTAAACAATTCTCAATCAAGTATTCAAGACAAATGCAGGCAGTTCAAAAGTTATTTAAGCAAGACTATTCGCCGGTGAAAATTATTTTAGCTCTATTGCAAACTTGAAGGTATACAGCTGACATTTGGCTCCTTGGATATTCCTGAGGCAGTTACTTCTCTGTCATTCGTAGTATACAAGCAATTGCCTAAAAACATATGGCTTTCTGTTCCCCAAACAGTAACTGAAATTTTACAAATGACGGCAGAGTAAAAAGAGGTATCAGCATTGCCCTTGCTCTAATTGCAGAATAGCTTTACTCATTATGGATTAGAGGAAGCTACATGAATGCACTGATCTTTGTGGGATCCCCAGCTATTTCTCTAGTAAAAGGATTAGGGAACAACTGAAACTAGTATGTGATCTGCTGTACTGTTCTCTGGCTACAACTTTACTTCCTCTCACCCTCCCCAAAATTGTTCTGCTCTGCTATTTTTCTGAAAGAATTTATTTTCTAAGTGTATATTGTTATGTTCTAGAGTCATGATACTGTCAGGCTCCCACTTTGACAAATGTCTTCAGTGATGAACTTGGCCCGGGTGATCACCAACTACACCTGATCATTATGGTCGACTTGAGCAAGTCAGCCACAACAAGGTCTCCCACAAAGCCCTCTTGGCTCTTCTTTGTTCTTCCTGTGTTCTTTTCTTCTTTCATCCCTGAAGTTTTGTTGAAATACGTTATTCTCTTTCAGTTCAAGTGACACCACCAGTATATCAGAAGATGCCCATGTCCAGGGCACACAACCAAAATGTGGAAATGTACCAGCAGAAGGTAGCAATTCTCACAATTTGGCCTGCTCCCTCTTGTATAGGTTAGTGACCTTAATGAAATTAAACTGGCATTTCTAATCATGCCAGAGGTACTGAGTGTTAGAAACACCACTGATCCCCAAAGAGACTCTTCTTAGATGCAAGGATGTATGTAAACATGACCTGCACAAATCAGCATTCTGAGCGTCCCAGATGACCCGAGCTGATTGCAAACCAGCCAATTGTTCTGAAATGTTCACAATTTATTGCAGAATACAAAGGGTCTAAATCTACTTAAGAGCTTATTTGCAAAAAGGTCCTGGCACATATGGCTCTACCTACATAAATGTTGGTAGTAAGACTTGAAATTAAGTGTAGACAAGCTTCCTTATAGGAAATCTCTACATAAAACAGCTATAATATTCTAAACCACCCTTTTCTGGTTAAAAGTGAGTGCCTTGACTGACTTTATATACTAATATATACTAATATAAACTCAAGGTGAGTTTGTGGCTGCCTGTGATCGTCTATGGAAACATACCTCAGAGCTAGCCATCTACACAGTGACATGCCCATCATTTGGACAACACTGTTTGGAAAATTAACTATAAAAAATTAAACTCACTGTTCAGAGGCTAAATGGGTTAAATTTATTAAGAAATGCCTTTCCTCCTTCCATTAGGAATGAGTAAAGGATAATTCAGTTTTTATGTTTGTACTAGACTGAAGTATATGAAAGAAAAATAACTTGTTTATAGCATGAAAAAGACAAAACCCACCACAGACCAGGCAAGTGCAAGCAGTGCAGAACCACAATGCTAACATTTCATAATACTGGGCAGTATCTGTCTAAACTGCCTACTGGACTAGTCCGTCTGGACTAAAAAGCTAGTGCGTGCAGCAGAGCAGATAACTTTCTTCCAGTGTAGTGGATTCAAATGTCCATGAAGGTTAAATAAATTTTAATAAAGAAAGTCACAAATATTAGCTGAGCAAGGCAATACATCTATGCACAAAAAACCGCATACAATGATAACATCAGTTTAAAGTTGCACACTAAGTTTTGTATAAACATATAGGGGATATGTAATTATGCCCAATCTTCACCATTGGAGGTAGAAAATGTTGTGGCACTTTCTACAATGTAAAGAACCAGCAAATCTGATTCTTCAATGAAAGGATAGTTATTTTACCAGGAAGAAAAAAATAAATCAAAGCACGTCTTCCAAATTTTGTAGGAATGACAAGAAGTTGAAAGCATCAGGGTGCCTCATTACAAATATACATCAGAAAAAGTAGACTGCAACTTCCATATAAAATTCAGACATTTCAAACATGGCCAGGAAACAGTTTCTCCCCTTAAAGTTATGGATCATGATCATGGGGAACAACCCTTCCTGGTCAGGTTGTTCCCATGGAAAGCAGGCATCCTTGCAAATATCCAGAGAGATGCCAAATATAACAAACAATAGCTCCAAAATCATGACATTGATTGTGGTTTCCCTTGCTAGAAACCCAAATTGCTTCCCATACTGCTGCCACAAAGCTTTGTTTTTTCAGAATCCTAAAAAGAAACTCTATACTTATTTGTCCTTCTTGCTTCCTGTGTTTCCTCTTTCCTCTTTGAGCTTATTAGTTCTTTTCATCCCTCAGAAATATTTTGTTCCTTTAGTACCCTACTGCTTTGTGCGAATAGGAGGGAACTCTTGTCTTCAGGCAGGAATTTCAACTTGAGGGTAAATATAACCAATTGTTCCAAGGGAACAAGCTGTTTTTGTGGCAAACATACCTGAGCTGGATTTCATATTGCCCTGCATGGCGAGACTGCACATTCCTCAAGATTAGTGTGAAGATATCTTCATTTTGCAGAATTTCACATCCTGTTCCTGGCATTATTTCTTGCCCATCTTTAATCCAGTGAACAGTGGGGAAAGGATCTCCAGCAATGGCACAGGATATAAGGACATTTTGCCCAGGAGCTGCTGTCACTGATCTTGGTTTGCTAATGAACCAGGGCTGAATACCATCCTGAGGTTCTGTAGTTTACAAACATAGTTTACAAATCAAGAGAAAACGTCAACCTTTAATGTAACTAATAAGCTAACTAATTGGAGGGAAAGCAATCACAGATGAGCAAAGTTATTTTGAACATGCAGAGTGTAAGTTTTTAATCTGAAAATAAGTCAGGCTTTAGTCTTGGAAGTAACTTGTGTTGGTATTAAAATTAATCATTTACTTGGCACTTTACTGGCTCAATCCAGGCTTATATGAAGAGCAAAACAAAAGGACTTTAAAGCTGCCCTAAAAGGAATCTTGAAGATTTGTCCTTAGAGAATATGGGGAGGAATAGCTTTGAGGACAAATGACTGTACTATGACTGTTATGCAGTTGAGAGCATCATCATTAACGATTGCATAAAATTGCATTTAATATAGAAGACTGACCCTGAAGCTAGATCTCAGGGGAGCTTAGAGTATAGAGGAAGGTCTGAGTTCAGAGCAGACAGTGATAACAGTCTACAGACCCACCCTTGGAAGCACAGCTCTCTGAAATTCTGGGGTTAAGATCCTTTAAATTAAAAATAATAAAACTCTCCCATTAATTTCCAATAATTCTCAGTAATGACTATGGGAAAACATTGGCATTCGGTAAAATTAGATGAACCCCCCCTGTCATGAAGGTAGTGAATGCCCAATCACAGGAAGTTTGTAAGTACTCACTCCAGTGTTTACCGTGTGATTTACATCACATTCAAAGCCAATTTTTTTGCAGCTAGTTCTCAGATTGCAGAAATCATGTGTTCATCACCTGTTACCACTACAATGCTAATATTGAAGCCAAGATACCTGGCTCCTAGACAGCTTTTCCAAATACGCAGGGCTTTAATTAGAAAGAAAAACATCATTAAATGGTTTACATTAAGTCCATAGCTAAGTAAGCCTTATAGTTATAATCTGAAGCTGCATTTAGCAGAATTTTTGCACTGTCCTTAGGAACAGGACTCAGGAATGCATTTTTGAAATAGTAACATAATGTTCCAGAGTGAAAAGATTTTTTTTAAGTTGCTTCTGCTCAATATCCTTTTTAATTCAGATGCAGAGACTGAGAACTCCTAGCATCCTTCACAACAGATCTTATAAACACTCGTGTACTTTAAATAGACTCTTCTCCAGCACATTATAATTTTTTTCTTCTAGCATTTCCTAAGGTAGAGATACCTTGTACTGTCAATGTAGCCTGGGTTTGAGTTTCTCCTAATTCATTCCAGGCTTCACAGGTATATTTGCCTGTGTCTTCAGGAAATACTTCCTGGATGTACAGACTGTACTCGTTGCCTTTCTTCTCAAAGTGAAAATCTTCTGTCTCCTGGATTTCTTTCCCATTGTGCAGCCAGATAATTTCAGGAGGTGGGTTAGCTGAAAAATAGGAAACAACAAAAATCAGACACACACAAAACCCCACCATATATTGATTAAGAAAATGAACAAGGTTGGTTGTATTCTGCCACCTGATTCTTCAATTTCATCTTCAAAACATTCAGGAATGTCATTAACTCTGTTGATGCTGTGTAATGTGGAATAGTTCTAAGTCTGTCTTACTACAGATAAAATACAAATGAATAAGGGAAGCATGTATACCACAGAGAAGGAGAATGAGTTCTAGATCCCATGAAGGTGGCTATTGAGGGTTTCGATTACCAAAGTTCATATCAGGACTGCTCTTTTCTGCAGCACTAATCTTACCCCAGGTGACAGGAATTCAATCTTGTTTGGTTCACAACAAAAACTATTACAAGTCTGCTGAGACTTAGTTTTAGTTCAACAGCAGGACCCATTAACAACATCATCATTATTATTATTATTCCAATAAAGAAACAGTTGTACAGGTCTGAACACATTAACACTGGACAATGTTCATCCACCCTGAAGGTCAGATTAGACAAACCTAGCTTTTGCTTTTAAAAAATTGGTTTCTTGAAATATTATTTCCAAATGCAAAGACACCTGCTAAAAGAAAAGGACAGTGGAAAAAAGCACATACTTTGCAGCAGGACTTAAAATTTTTAAATAATACTGTTCTATAGCTACGCACCTGATACCTCCACAGTCATTATCACTTGACTTCCATCCATTACTTTGAGGTCAGTCAGGCCTTTAAGGAAGATGGGTGCAAAAGTCTTGCTTAACTTGGCAGCTTGTGCATTTTCTGCCTTTTTGCTGCTCTTCTTTTCTGTAAAGTAAGGAAGAGAATAAAAGGGGTCTCTTACTGGAATTTTCATGACAAATTTTAACTGACCTTAGGTTCAAACTGATTTCGAGTCAGTGGTCTTGTTTCAGCTCTCAGAAGGCAAAAATCACTGAAACCACCCAAGACAGCTGTTTTTCCTTGCCAGTAGTCCAAGCAGAAAGGCAAGAAATGGGAATGGAACTGTCCTTCCTCCAGGGATCCTCTTAAATCATCATTAACAGATATCATGGAGTATCACACAGAAATTTACACTCATTTTTTCCCAAGTACACATGCTCAGGTGCAAAAAAACCCACCCAACAACTTGTAACCAACAATTCAATGCCTTTAGTCACTGCTAAATTAACATAAAAATCTTAAGACATCTTACAAGTTGCTGTTCTCATGATTGATGAGTTAAAAATGTAAATTCACAGGAATATAGGATTCACCACTGAATGAAATGACAAAACAGATTGTTAGATGGTCAATATCAAATGGGTTTGAGTTCACCATACTCCTCTTCTGTATTACACACTTAGGCAACTGATTGATGATGGGAAAGACTGAAACCTGAGGTTATCAACATAGATCACAAACCAAAAACAAACTGTTGGATTAGGGTGGGGTTTTTTGGTTTGTGTTTTGTTTTGTTTTGTTTTGTTTTTAGGCTGTACAATCAAATGATGAGTGCTGGAGTTAAATTAATTACTCTTAAAAAGAAAATCTATCATGACAGATGTGTAATTTCCAGTATTCACAGTGGTCTCTGTCTTGGATTCAGAGGCTATAAAGCAAGATCATTTAGCTGTAACCTATGCGGTACACTACACCAGGAAAGATACTTCTGGTCTAAAGGCCTGAGCAAAGACTTCAGAAGCCAAAGTAGTGATCATGACCAAATATAAGAAGTCATAAATATTTATCGGTCACTTGGATACACTTTTTTTTTGTTTGTTTAGCTTGAGTTCAGACCTCTTACATCTTGTCTTTTAAATGCCAATCCTACTTTCTGTCCATACTTGAAAATAGTCTCATTTTGCTTATTCCTACCTTCAAAATTTTCAAAGGTATATCAAGATCATCCAAAATAGTATTACAGTGACACAAAGTGCCAGGCTGGAAAACCCTCACCATTTATAAAAGGATGGCAATTAGAAAAACTGAAAGCACCTCACTGAGCAAATCCACTGAGTGTCCTGGAGGCAAAAAGTTAAGCTTGTCCCAGGGTTATTTGAGCTCAATGTAAATTTGGAAGCTGCCTGGAGAGGAAGTGTTTTCTCTTCTCTAGCAAAGCTTTTTCTAGCCAAAATCTTGTCTTGCTGGCTTATGCTGTAGGTCTTTTCTTGGCACTGAGCAGTGAGACATTGATGCATGTGAGAACGGAAATATGGGACCTGACTGAGACCCACTCAGCATGGTGTTATGGACTCACTACTCTGAAATGCCTGATTCACCATTAGGCCACATTGATCAGTCTTAGGGCTTCCTATAGCACCTGCTTGTACGTGACTAATGCTGTATAGCAAATAGCCATGAAGTTGGGCCAAACCCACCTACAGTAACAAACTGCTGTGGTTCACCATATTCCTCTGCTTTGTACTGTTTTACTCAGGGAAACAGTTTCAAACAACTGCTGTACTAAGCAGTATCAGCATGTGCTCTTTCACTACTCTAAGGCCCTGCAGAAAATCCCTTTGTCCCTCAAATTGGAACGGACCTGGGAGGGAAAGCAGAAATCCATGTAATGGGAAAAAGGAGGAAAAGAAGAAAGGAGGAAAGGAAAAAACAAGAAAGTAAAAAGAAAGGAAAGAGGCATAGGAAAAAAAAAAAGAAAGAAAAGGATACTGAAGTGATAATGTTTCTGTTATCTCTTTTACAGAAATAATTCATAACATTGCAAATCAAGAAGGCAGATATGCAATAAAAGGAGAGCGGGGAAATGAAAATAAAAGCAGAGGTGTGGTTCTAGACCAAAAGAGAAACAGACTTGGGCTATGATCAAAGAAGTTCAAGCCTTCAGATAAGGACAGGTAGCAAAAAAAAAAAGGAGCTGAACCAGCTCCCACAAGAGTGTTAACAGTGACCAAGAAACAAATTTGCTAGTAGGGGCTCTAACAGCAATCCTCCCAAAACAGACTGAGCTGCCTCCAGCAGAGCCCTGGTACAAACAGCATTAAGTACTAGCAGCACTCCACATCCCTTGCAACTGTCTCTTTGCTTTATTAGACTGACGTGCCTGTTCCATGTAGTCTAAATAAATGAATTTCTGTAATCAAGGAAGGCAATATAGTATACCAGCCTCAAGCTTCTTAAAAAGAAATGAGTGAGCAACTACAGAAGGAATAGAGCAAAATCATTTCCCAAAAGGAGTTTTTCAGCAATGCTAACTCCTCCAAATATGTACTGCAGAAATGAAAGTTTCATGTAATGGAACAGAACCACCTTCTTGCACAGAGCTACATAAGCATTAAAAGCAAGCAAATAATTCACGGTAATTGCATATATGAATCACAAATCCAACAAGATTACAAAAAAGTTAGGCTTCAGTTTCTGAAGTTATCTCAGGCAGATGTATCCTACGCTGCTGAGAAGACCTACTGGTATGAGTGACATTAAGAACATTTACTGGGGGTGCAGGTTTCCAGTCTGATCAGTGCTCACTGTTTGTAAGTGAAGCTGTCAAACTGAAATGAAGGAGGCCAGAACCTGCCTCATCATTGCACAAATCTTAAAAATAGCATTTTACACTAAATTTAAAGCACTGCATAGGATTATGCTGACCTCTTGTATGAAGACCAGTTCTGTGCTTAAACAGAAAATTGTGATGGTAAGTATGAAAAAACAGAAGTCTATGGTATATGAGTAGTAAAAAACTTAAAGGGTACAGCTTCAACAGTGCAAGAAAAGTTACTGGAGAGATGAAAGAGTTATTTCATTAGGGGAAACTGAATGTGATCATGCAGAGGAACATTAAGATGGATTATAAAGTCTGAAGTATTGGAAACTTGAGGATTACTCCAGGGACAGAAACCAGGGCAACTTTATGTATCATAACCTTTCTGAAGACATTCCCATCCTTGTAAACCTATCATGTACAGATGCACACACACTTTGATTTAGTCCTTGAAGTATCACCTGTTTTCTCAATACCTATTACAAACCAGGAGTAAAAACATCTCCCTTTCTATTGCTGATTGTTCTTTTGAGTGCGGGGGCAGAGAATATACGAAATCTGTTGTATGAAAGAGGTCAAAAATCAGAAGCTATCATGGCTAAGGCAACCCATATTCCTTTTCAAACGTGTGACATCCAGGATACAGTAAATCATAGAATCACTTTGGTTGGAAAAGACCTTTGGAATCACCGAGCCCAACCTCTACCCAAACCCTGCCATCCCACCACTAAACCATGTCCCTAAGCACCTCATCTATCCTTCTTTTCAATAACTCCAGGGATGAGGACTCTACCACCTCCCTGGGCAGCCCATTCCAGAGCCTGACAACCCTTTCGGTGAAGAAGTTTTTCCTAATGTCTAGCCTAAACCTGCCCTGGCGCAGCTTCAAACAATTAATATATAGCTGAAGAGACTGACTCCATGACAACTTGAACACGGCTTCTTCAAAACACAAGCATTCTTCCCTACTTTTAAAATATTTTTAATGTAGACCTCTGATCTTATGCTACTGTTGTTCAGTAGTATATGTTGATCAGTAGCATATGTTTATTGTACCAACAACTTAAGCAGAATATCACAAAAATTGTCTAATGTTTCTTGACTTGGCAGCAACAATTAAAAAGACTTAAGTTCTAATCCATAAATGCTATTTGTTCATTAAGAAACCATAGGGGCTCACTTCATATAACTTTTCTTCCTTTACTTAAAATTTGATACTGTGGACTTCTAGACTTAGAAAAAAAATTAAAGTGACCTACTGACAACTTTAGTTCCTCACAGATGTTTTACATAAGATGACAACACACACACACAATGGCTGAGGTTGGAAGGGACCTCTGGAGGTCATCTGATCCAACTCTCCTGCTCAAGCCATGTCCAGTCAGCTTACGAATATCTCTGAGGGAGACTCCATAACCTCCTTGGGCAACCTGTGCCAGTGCTCACTGTCCCTCCCAGTAAGAAAGTGTTTTCTGATGTGTTTCACTTTATGCTCATTGCCTCTGGTCCTAACACTGGGCAGCACTGAGAAGAGCCTGGCTCCATCCTCTTTGCACCCTCCCTTCAGGTATTTATATACAATGATAAGATCTCCCTTCCCAAGCCTTCTCCTCTCTAGCCAGTGTTAGATACATTATTTATTTAGCCTTGGTCCAAAACCATTGCGTTTTCTGTGAAAGGACTGATACAATCATGCAGAGGCCAAATTACAAAGCCTGAATGTTAACTATTTTCAAATTCTTCTGAAGCTTGTAAACACTTTTAGTTGTTTATTTATTACATAGCACCATGCAGTGACTCAGTGCTCCCCTGATGAAGGGTTTAACATTTTACAATTTTACCATGAGATAGCAGCGCTGTATATTTTCACAGCTTATTTTAACATACCTAAGGGCTTCTTCAACTTTAGGCTTTACAGCTCTTGTTTGGAAAAACAGCAATCAATTTGATTTTGGAGGGTACTTGGGAAAAGAAGGGACTACTCATTCAAGATTAAGCAACTAACTCCTGTTCCCATTTATGGTGAAAAGATACTGTGTGATTCTACTTCCTTTAGAAAACACGTGGCTAATTATTTTGCCAGGAAAGTAGTACAAGGAAAACCATACACAAAAAACCAGGCACTGTTTGCAAAAGGGTAGCTTCAGAAAGTGTAACAACCATAGAAGTTCACATTCCCTGGCCACAGCTAGGTGCTAGCTAGTCTCATAAATCAGGAACAAAATCTGTGACTTGCACCAGAAAAATGGAGGGCAAAGAGGCAAGAAAAACAGGACACAAATAAGCAAGCTGCACACAATGAAAGGCCAGTATTAAGGCTTGCTTTCCCTCATTCCTCCAAAGGCCCTTTCACCACATGAACTCTGCTGGGGTTCAACATTCATACGCTCTTCAGTGACAGCTGGCTTCAAAGCCCAAAGCAGGGGCAAGGAAGAGAAAGAAGAAAACACAGGTACAGCTCCTAGCTCAAATACTGCAAGTCACTATGCTTCTGGCTGAAGCAACCTCTTTTATAACACTGCAGGGTATTTTTGCTGCCAAAACTACAGACAATAAAATATGGCACGTCTGGCACCAGAAAGGAAATCTGGACCTTAAGGAAAATCTTGTCTGACATTAGCATAAGGGCATGACTTTGTTACATATCTACGCATCCTCAAGCTTAATCAACTGGATGTGAAGAGGAGGAGATCCAATCTCTTCCTATTACGCTAATGCACTCTGATTGCCTATAGCCATTTAACATCTCCCTCACCACTCTTACTTCTTATTACTTTCAAGTCGGAGTAAGTTCACCTCTAAGAATGAAAAGAAGGAATGTAAGAGTGAACACACAGCAGTACTGCCATGGTGACTAAAAAGAACCTACCCCAGGCAGTTATTTTTCTCCCTTCCTTTCCTTCCCCAATCAACTTTTGCTGCTGCAGTGAGTTCCCCCCAGGTGCATCACGTCAAAACAATTTCATCATCAGAAAGCACTACATAGGGTGGGCTTGATAAAACCCAAGTACATTTCAATAACTTGTTTTCAGCCCCTGCAACTAGTTTATTTTACAGTAGCTTATGAAAGCTGCCACAATTTTTTAAACACAGCTGTTCATTTCGTGCAGGACAAATCATGCAAGATAATACAGAAGATACTATGATTTTCTCAAAAGCTGCTTAGAGAGCACTGAATTCTCAAAGGCTCTTATGAAATTATGGGATCAAGAAGTTTAAGAATTTTTGCACAGAGCTGTGGTCTGGCATAACCCATAAGCTCAGCTGGGGCACTCTCTGGTGAGCAGCGGTCTCTCTGTCATTTCAACAGGCTTTTGATAAGGCATAACACAGGGTGATAGATTTAAAAGTCCACCATAATGATCCCACTTATATGGTTCCTCTGGTTTTTGCCTTTCTTCAGGCTTTAATATGCATGAATGTTGGGAAACAGCAAGTAATAAGATGCACAACTCAGTGGGAAACACAGCCTGGGAGACCAGAAATAGTAAGCAAAGCCTTTTAAGGGTACCTTATATACTCACATATGTTTTCTACAAAGCAAAAGTAATATAGGCTTTTCCCACAGCATTGCCTTACCCCAAGGGTTCATTTTTTTTATTAAAAAGACACTCTAGTAAGAGTCCAAATCTATGTTTAAAAAAGCCACTTAGTGCATTAAATCCACAGAGATCAAGGAGAATTTAAACTCTCAGTTTCTTACAAAAATACAGATTCTCTGCATATTTAGATTGCAATGGAAAAAGAGAAATATTGCCTCTGACACACAACTATTTCTATTCATCTCTTATTCTGTTTTCCTGTGTTTGTGTAATCAATAGTAAGTTAATACATCTATACCATATATTTATCTATCTACTAACCTGGATTAATAGAAATTTAAGGTGATAAAAAGTTCTTTCCTATTACTTGACTTTTCTCAATCCAGGATTTAAAGAGTCCTTACATAAATTTAACCTCCACATATCTGCAGACTGGAAATTATTGCAAGAGGAGTCAATGTTAGCTGTGGGCCTAAGCCAAAATACACTTGAATTTGGGGAAAAAAACAAGACCTGGATCAGAACTTGGTGCTTGACCACAACTGTAAACATCTTTACATTGGTAAGCAAGCATGAGTTACTGTGTTGAAGGTGTGTATGTAAAAGAAAAAGTGGAAAATTCATGCTGTACTGAACAGTTAACCTACTACAAATCAAATGTACAAGACACATGTACCAGTTTAACTGCAAGTATGCAACCAACTATTTTATAAGGTAACAAATAGATAAATCTATGCACTTGTACAGAAGGAAAAAAGAATAATAACTGCACTGTGGTATTTCCATTTCCCAGATTTACTGTTGAAACTGGAGTGGTCAGGATGCAAACTTTAAGGTTTCCGAAGACCACACCTGGGTTTTACCTGGCCTGTAGTCAAAACAGTTAACAGTTTATGGACATCATCTCTTCTAGTAAATTTTCTTGTTCATTTGCTACCCAGATGTACTGAAGACTTTTTAGTGTGAGCTGCAGAATGCTGACATCTCCTGTTGAAATATCAGGACTTCAGCATGCTCAACACTGCACAGAATCACAAAATAATTGAATTCAGAAGGGCCCTCTGGAGATCCCCTCGTCCAGCCCCTGGCTCAAGCAGAGTCAGCTACAGCACTGCACATACACACCTTCAATGCAGTAACTCAGCTGCGCAAGATCAGGGTTACAACTGGTTACAAGTCAAGGACAGGCAAAGAATAGAGACTTTGCTGCCTTATGTTCAGAACACTGCAAACAACTTGCAGTGTTTAGTCTTAGAAGAGATTTAATTATACTCAAGGAATCTGTTTGCCAGAATCATGTGGTTAACTGCCAAATAATGCCTAGTCTGAGCAGCGCGAATGGACTGCCTCAGCAACATTTACCATTTATGGTGTTTAAATATCATTTTGGCTCAGAGGCTAATAAAGTCAACTGAGCTGAGGAGAATGCTTAACTCAAAAAGCTCTCGGCGTGAGCAAGCTCAGAGAGAGAATGAGCACTAAAATCTCTCAAAGCAAAACAGGTTCACAAATGGATCTTCATCTTGAAAATAATTTCACATCTCCAAATATTTTAAATGTAAATAAATCCAGCTGTTAGCAGATGTCATGGTAACAATGCTATTAACTCAAAAAATAGCAGATTTTATAAGGCAGAAAACTACTAGGACACTCGTCTCATCTGACTTTCTTTATGTAAAGTATTTTTCTCTCTCAGGCTTGAAGTGATATGGTCAAACTATTTTCTGCAATTTTTCCAAGAATACCAAACTTGATTTATACTGTCATAAAAAAAAAAAAACAACCAAGACCTCTATGTTCTTGAGACATGTATGGACATTTCTGCTTTATTAAAGATCTCAGGTTGGTATGCCATTTTGCAAACTTAAGTCATGAGAACTGTTTAATGACCTAGCAGTATTCTTTACACATCTACCTCCCGTCATTTATTTCTGTCTTATAATCTGTTTTTGTAAATGGAAGGCAAAATTTAAATATCCTTGGGAGATGCTTTTGCTGAAGGGTCCAGCCAAGTTATAGCCTGGATGTTGTGTCTTACATTACACAGAAAAAATGTTAACCCAATGTTGACAATGCCCTAACGCTATAGTAGTCAGGGTGGTTAACGATATACAAAGAAGGCCTAGTTGCACTTTATCCAGTCTGGCAATCTATTTATTTTACTGCAGGCTATTCTTCCAGCCCTATCCTGCAGCTCCATGCATGCTCCTTCTTTCCAGAGTCTTTCCCTTTGTGTGGGATGTCACCAGGTCATCAGCATTTTAACCTCTGTTTTGTCTACTCAGTTTGTTCTGCAACCCACAGCATTTGAAAGGGATGCCACCCTGGAAATCCCACTGTCAGAAGGCTGACTACACCAATAAGGATTATGATTTGGGAGAAACAGTCAAAATATATTTCACTTGGAAGGCACCCACAGTGATGATCTAGTCCAACTGCCTGACCACTTCAGTTAAAGCATGTTATTAAGGGCATTGTCCAAATGCCTCTTAAACACTGACAGGGTTGGGGCATCAACCACGTCTCTAGGACACCCATTCCAGTGTTTGACCACCCTCTTGTTAAAGAATTGTTTCCTAATGTCCAGTCTAAACTTCCTCTGGCGCAGCTTTGAACTGTTCCCGTGTGTGCTGTCACTGGATCCCAGGGACAAGAGCTCAGCACCTCCCTCTCCACGTCCCCTTCCCAGGAAAAATCTCAATTTAGAGTGCAGGGAATAGAGATACAAAGTCACCAGCTGAGTTCATGGGAGATCACTTTGCAATCAGCAGACCAAATTCCTCAGCGACAGTCTCACTGTAAGTTTTTGCAGCCGAAGCGGTGTTTGCTTTTGCCTTCAGAACTGTCTGCCTTATTAATGACTAACCCCGTTTGCAAGTTATTTACATCAAGTAATTGTTCTTTTGTCACTGCCACAGACAGCAACTCCATGGAAGGCCTAAGAGTGTCTATACCTACCAAATTCTTTTATAAGGCAGCTCAGCTGGCCCACTGCTAACAAATTCCCCCACAGATACCAGTCTGACATGGGGAAGTGCAGAAAAGGTGCTTCATATATGCTAGATCAAGCCAGGTTAGTGCCACAGGGAAAATGTGCCTACTGTTGAAGCAGAATTTCACCTTCACATGTACAGTCTGAATTTTTTGTGTGGCTGCCCAGGTAGAATTTAACTTAATTGCAGTGTATCATGATGTATAGAGATACCACTTCCCTTAGAAAAAACCCAGGCTGTGCACGAGCTGAAATGTGATAGAAGCACAATAGGAACAGGCAGGCACATAAAGCACAAGTGACCCCAAGGATGCCACTGAGAGAGTTCAGCCCCTTCAGCACTTCCCTCCCCTGGCAAATCCACGCTGGCAACAGAATTAAAAAAGTTGTGCTCACTCTGCTGAGTGAGTAATCAAAAGGAAACTGTACTAAGAATGCTTTTAAGGAACCCCTCAAATAAGACGAGTAAGACTCAGCTTGAGAGCAAGGAACATTTGAAGTTAGACTAATACAAAGGGAAAAAAAAGAAAAAATACAGCAACATTGTATTTCTGGGTAAAGGTTGGTGTCAGAAAGACATTCTAAAGTGAGGCTTGTTTGGCATTTAAGTCCAGAAAAGATAAGGTCGTTCTAGTATTGTTCTGTTTGTGGTCAGTTGTCTCTTCCTAATGAATTTATATTAAAAATCTCTCAGACTAAGACATTACCCTGAAAAAAAAAAAAAAAAAAAAAAAAGTTGAGGCTTAACTAAAGTGAAGCTGCATGGAAGCACCTCCAGTAGTATACAGCTGTACAAAATTCCTGCCCTCTGTTCCTTTCCTCTACTGCAAAGGAATGACCTGCTCATTAGGACTCACACTATAACTTATACTAAGGCACTTAGGCATCCCTGTATCACTCATTTTTCCAGCCTGTAAAATAGAAACCTTATCTTTACAAAAGTGAGGTATCACTGCTTGACAAAATTAGATCTCAAGAAGTGCTAAAGCAGGGTTAGAGTGGTATGTCTGCCTAGTTAGATATATCTTCTATCCCAAATATACATGCAACAAATTCTGTTATGCTGCTTCTGTTATGTGGACATTTTTGCCTTTTAGGGCAAAAAAACTCCACAGACTTGCAGAACTAGTAAGGACAAGGCAGGACCTGCTAAATTTCAGCATGGGGGCCCTGGGTTTTTTTGTTCGCTTTGTTTTCAGTTTGGTTGGCCGTACTAACCTAGGGACTGTATGCTGCAACCCAGTTAGATGTTTGAGAAACACGCTGTTAAATTTGTAAGACTAAACTGAAGAAACATACCTTTAAGAACTTGCCATCCTTACTTGGCTCTATATACACCAGCTTATGTGTTTGAAATTTTCATATTTGTCTTTAGTCACCTAACTCAAAAACAGATGCTTCCTTTAGGCAAATCCATCTCCTCTTTTCCTTACTTGGACCTTCCTTTCCTACAACCCTACTTCTCCTCCTGCATATGCTGTTCATAAAGCAATTCTTTAATTCTCACCTGTATAGCTCTTCTCTTTCTGCTGGTGCTGAATATCCCTTGCTTATACACTCACAACTCTTCTTCATGGTCCTCACATTTCCCTATACTTTTGATAATGGTATCCACAAAAATATTTATACTGAGAAGAAACATGCACATCACCCTGCTCTCAAACCAATCCCTTTAGCTCACTCAGTCCTTTGATTAAAAGCCGTTTTTAAATTATGTTCTTGAACACGTGACAAAACGCTTGTGAGACCCTTTCATCCTCTGCTTTTCTGTAAGCATGCTCCTCTGCTTATGCAAGAATCTTTCTTCTCCTCTAAGTGAAACTTCCATGAGATTTTTGCACTGGAGCATATGTGTGTTTGTTTGTGTATATGTTTCACATCAGCTGGTAACACAAGGTACTCAGTAGGCTTCTAAATTCTGTCAACATGTTTGTTCCCAAATCCAAGAGAAACTAATAGAAAGGGACAAAACTCACACTAACAGAAGTGCTAATTACCTTTTAAAAAAAGAGTGAAAAAAGTAGGCACAGATATATCCTTAGAGTCTGTCTTGCTGCCTCTATAATTTTAATTCTAACATTGGGAAACAACTTATTTAAAGATGTATTTCACCTTTTGATTTGTAATTTAAAGGCAGACATCAATCCTACAGGTACTCTTCCATTTGTGACTCTCACTGTGCCTAAGTTTGAGGCGCTAGAGATGAAAAGCTTAGAAACAGGTCACTTCTGGCACTTAGTTACCCATTTTACCTGTGATGTGTTTTTTAATTGTTACATTACAATTAGTCTACAGACTAAATTTCTGTTTGGTGTCTACTCCATCTGATGTATCATGACTGATGGTACACAAGTGATTAAAATATCTGTTTGATCTTTGTCATTTGTTCAGCAATATCTCCACAACAGGCCTGTGTTTTGCTAAATTCAAATTGATCTAGTAGTCATGGAACGGTAGCTCAGTGAAGCTAGGTTGGATGTCAATTTACAGAAGTAACATATGCTGGGTGAATTCATAACTACATGAGAAAAGCAGGCAAAGGCCAGAAAATGAATGCAGACAGAAATGATGCTTAGTGTCAGAAACCAAGACCATTTTCCTCCAGAAAAACACAGGCTACATCCGACTCTCAGATGCTTTAGGACTGATTTTCAGTGATTAATTCTGATTAGAGCTTCCTCCTATCTTACAGCTTGCCTACATCAAATCTACCTGCACAACAGTCATTTCTGGAGAGTTTTGTAAATTGAGCTAATCCTATGAGATAGTTGGATGGCTGACTGTTTGGGTTCCCATTCGCTAATCCACATCAGCTGCTCTTGGAAACATTCTTTGGGGTAACATCAGGCCCATGCTTTCAAAATTAGTCAGGCATATATTCAGTTAACAGGTTTTACATGTATTTTGATGACTTCCATTTCTCAGCTGAAACTTAGAGCATTATAGAATTTGGCAATTCAAGTTGGGACATTGCAGGGCCATTCCCAAGACTGTTATAATAATAATCTGTTTTCTGCCATTCTGGCACATCATAATAGCTTAATGTTCACAGCATTTGATCACTTCACAGTTGAGAAGACTTCAGATGTCGGGGTCGGTTTTTTTCTTTTTTGTTTTCTTTTAAAATTAAACATCTTCTTCTGTCAGCATCCCATTTTTGGTTTTCATTTGTAAGAAATATTAATGCAATTCCTGCAATTTACCTTTTGCTCATTCTGCAAGCACTCATCCCTCATTTGCCTCCAGACTTGGTTCTCCTTTTACTGGAAATGATTTATATCAAGAAGCTGTCTTTAGAGAATATTGTTTATATTGATGGCACAAATCCTATATCATTAAAAGCTTCCACACATGTTTTGATTTTGTCCTTCATTTTTGGTCTCTAGCTGGCATTGTGTTTTATGTTTGGTTCTGAGGTGCTGAAAGAAGTCAATTTAAAAAAAAAAAAAAAGCAGCTTGTCTTACAAGGATTACAGCTGTTAGTGACCCATACAGAGTGCTGGACTGAGAACTTTGGGACACTCTTGAAAGCACTGGAATGGAGTTTCTCTGATGCTCATGTCAGCTTACCTCTGACCTTTCAATACAGTAACAAAAAACCTCTCCCTTTTGCTTAGTGCTCTGAAACCAATTCTTATATAGCCAAGTGGTTCCACCAGGCTACTGGTCTGGAATGCCTTTTGGACATTTAACAAGACTAGACTTGTATATTTTGGAAAGTTTTCTATAGTCCTTTATACTTATGCTACGCTTGAAATACAGCAAAATGCTTTCAAATAAATAGTGACTTTGAAAAGCTGACTCAAATATTTCATCACTGTAGGCAAGTAAAATATCATACTTCATTTACCTTAGGCAGAAAGATATATCTCAGAGAAACAAAGCTGTAACCTCTCAATTAAGTCTTCAAAGAGAGGCTCCTTATTGCAGTGATAACCTTCTTCAAAAGATTAATGTCTAAGAGAGGTAATTCTGAGATACAAAGAAAAACAACCCATGATCTAAAGACAGCATCTCTTATGACTGGAAGAAAAGAACTCCTACCTGAAAGCCTTTCTTCCACCTGGCTATATTTTATGGTCCCACTCACACAAGATGGAAGAGTGACAGGAACAAAATGAAATGGTTTGCCAGAAAGCATCTCCCTTCACTGCTCTGATAAACTGGTTACAGCAGCGACTCTGACAGGCTTTCAGGTCACTCTAATCTGCTCATCCAATGGTCAATGAATGACTACAGTAATCGGATTGTAAGGGCTACAGGCTTCCCAACATAGACACTTATGCTGGGGAGGCTGCATTTAAAAAAGAAGTGTGAACAGAAAGTGGTGGGGGAGGAAGGGGAACAGATGTGAAGTCAGGAAAGTGCCCTGCTGGCAGAGAGGGAGAAATGAGGTCAAGAGCCAATGAGCAGGACCAGCAGTATTTGCTGAATAGTGTTTGCTCACCAAGGGAGACAGTATTAGGTCTCTATTCAAAAAAGCAGTGTGCAGAAGACAAGCATCAGCAAAATGGGTGGCTGCAGAACATTAGAGCCCACAAAAGTACCCTGGCTTCAAGCCTGTGCTGCTGCTATCACTACCCACACTTCATGCCCTCCCTCCTGAAATCAATCGGTGATGCTTGCTGCCTGGTGGGAGGAGGCTGGAGAACTCTAAAGGAGCCTGCAGTGGGTCAGATTTTTTGTTTGCCATCTACTGCAGGACTACAAGAGAGAAGCAATTATCTGCCTTTCTTACATGCAGAGTCTGTTTGCAAAAGAACAAAAGCTTCCTACACATAGTATTTATTTGGTTTGGCACAACAGTAGATTGAAGCCATCATATCTCCCATCCCTATTCCCGCTCTCCCTCCAGCCTGTAATCTTGTGTAGTCAGATGGTTAAATATCCCTTTGACACATCTTTTCTACAGGTGGATCTAACCTATAATTCCTTGTCAGTGATTAGTTAACTCACAGAGACAACAATATTACCAGAAGGCTTATCTCAGGCATCAGGCAGACCTGAAGAACAATTACTATGCCTGGGAGCTGGCCTTACCTTCCAACTATACCAGTTACTACCACTAGTTGTCTTGCCTATATACTCTGATTATCACAGCTACAGCAAAGCACTAACACTGACTCACTACAGAGGTACATCCAAAGTCAGTTAACTTCTCACCTCAGTTTCGTATTCGTATCCTGTTGTTGGTTTGTTTTTTCTCAAATGGGATGGCCAGTGTATTTAAAAAATGGCTTGTATACTTATTTTCATATCATAAAATAATATCAAAGGGGAACACCAACCCAATTGCCTGGCTTGCACATACAATAACAGAAACAACTCAGTGATGCATGAGTTGTTAAAAACTTTTCAAAAAACTGTACATCAGCCCCAAAGCCTCCCAAATTCTGATTTTCCTGTGTGTAGAAAATCACGTATAAGTTTAAATGAAAAAAAAAATCAACATTTGCAAGGCAGCAAACGTTGCGAATTTCAGGAATGTCTGTCACTAAATGTTTGAGTAACCTGGACCGTGTTTCTCACCTCTCAAGTTTTCTAGCATTAGACTAATTAATCTAGCATTTTATCCAGTGCACCCCACTCACTGGAGAGTTCAGTTAGGAAAAGTTCTCATGGTGAAAGACATTTGTTACGCTGGTTTTTCAAAGAAGTGCTGCTCATTCTCTGGAGTTCTCTACTGGTGTTTCAGCTATAAGAAACTGCTGCCACAGGGAAGACACCTGTCAGGATTCAATTTAGTCTACTTAGTCTTTTACAAGGCCACAATTAGCTTCACCTTGATTAACTTAGTTTCTCTGCAGACTACCTAATGGATCTATCCTGATTTACTCAGCCTCCAGATCACTTAAGTGATCAGTTACTTAAATGATCTGAAGATGTTATTTTCTTGTCTTAAACAAGACGACGACTGATTAGTTTGAATTTTTTAAGACCACTGCATTCTTATGCCCCATCCATATGAAGTGTGGGACTTTTTCGACACAGTGCCAAAAGCCTCCTACAAACAGCTAAGTACCTTCAGTGTTTTTCATACAAAACCAAGGAAGGACTGAGGTTGGTCAGCGGTAGGCAAAATTTGTCCTGCTTAATAATAAGGAAGCAAAAGACAACCATAAATGAATCCGAGACTGATGATTTAGAAGGAATGCTATGCCACAATAAGCCTAGCTAGTTATCCAGGACCCAATACAAAGCATTCTGAAAGTACTGGAAAAAATCCTCCCCTTGTGTTTAAAAGGACTTGGAGCAGTAGCCCTTTATGGGGCAAAGGGCCTTTAAAATGTTGTTTCCTGCAATAATCCCACAAAAGGAAATTTCCTTTGACAAAACCAAAGCAACAGATCTTCTAAAGGACAAAGAATGCACAAAAGTTGATCAGAAAACATAATATGTGGCCAGATAACACCTGTAACCTAGTAGCAGGTTTAAGTATCATCTCGTACTATAATTCAAACACAAGGCTTACGTTGTGGTTGCTTTTTTTTTTTTCTTTGAACAGTTTGTCACTGACTACGCTTGCTCCCAGTATAGGACTTCGCTGAATTATCTGTGAGCTTAATTTAATTTAGAAGCTGGAGGTTTTTGCCTTTGAAAAATAAAACTGAGTTTCACTATTAGGACAGACAATTTGCTCCAGGTAAAGTTTCCCCGATGATCACAGCAGATACGCCCCTCCCTGAGACCCTTGCTGCATTAGAATAGTAAAGACAATAATGGCAATATGAAGTGAAATGTAGACCAGACAGACTCAGAGATGTGTCCAAGGACCTCAGTAGCAAGTTAGGGAAAAGGTGAATTCTGACAGTAGTCTGATACTGATGATATGCCAAGAACATCCATTCCTTCTTCGATTAAATACAAATTACTTTTCACATACAAAATGAAAATATTTCTCTAGCAGTGAATGAATAAACTAAGCACTGCATGAAACCTGAAAACCTTAAATCATCTTGGAGACAAAAAGGAACTCAAGAGAAGGGTTACAATTCAGAAACAGTTTTTACAGACTTTATTCCAAAAATCAATGTCTGGACAGGAGAGGATTTTTGAAGTTTTTTCTCTTTCTGCACATAAACTGCTTTCCTGCTGTAATCTGTCTGCAAAAGCTGAGCATTTAGAGAAGCTTTACCAGCAGCACTGAGAGTCTCAGAGAACTCTAATGCCAATAAGCATTTGCTAGAGGGTCTGATAGAAAAAAAATATATGAACAGATAAGAGATTTGGAAATCGCCATTTTAAATTTGGTACTATTTTTGGCAGACAAATCCACATTGATCTGAGTCTTGGGGAAAGTTACTGTAATCCTAATGGCAACAGGGACATAATGAGTTTTAGGGAGGAAGTGAAGGGGACAGCTAAAGCTGTAAAAATGTTGAACATGTGGCTTCACTGCCTATCAAGCATGTTCTTAATTCTGCTTTTATTCTTCCCTTCCCACTCCATGACTCCCAGAGAATAGAATGGGATGCAAAACAGAGGACCTAGCTCCCCATAATAGTGTCAATGCAGCTTTCTAGCCCCAGACTAGCTAAAGTACAAGAGGACTCCCAACTCAGTACAGCAGCGACTATGTAGCCTGAAATAGCTCAGCAGAGTACACAAGCCTAGGGAAAGGCTAGGTCACTATTGTTCCCATGTTAGCATTGTATGTAAACTCTAAAATAACTCAGAAATGGTTAGTAAGAGAGGGGCTGTATCCTCAGTTTCTGTGTCCCAATGAAGAATCATAGAATCATAAATTGTTTAGGTTGGAAAAGGCCTTTAGGATCCATCAAGTCCAACCTAATACTGCCATCCCACCACTAAATCATGTCCCTAAGCACCTTGTCTGCCCATCTTTTAAACACCTCTAGGGATGGGGACTCGACCACTTCCCTGGGCAGCCCGTTTCAGCACCTGATAACCCTTTCACTGAAAAAATTTTTCCTAATGTCTAACCTAAACATGCCCTTGTGCAACTTCAGACCATTTCCCCTTGTCCTATTGCCTGTTACCAGGGAGAAGAGACCAACACCTTGCTACAGCCTCCTTTCAGGTAGCTGTAGAGGGCAATAAGGTCTCCCCTCAGCCTCCTCTTCTCCAGGCTAAAGAACCCCAGTTCCCTCAGCCACTCCTCCTAAGACTTGTGCTCCAGACCCTTCACTGGCTTTGTTGCCCTTCTCTGGATACACTCCAACACCTGAGTGTGCTTCTTGTACTGAGGGGCCCAAAATTCAGCCGGCTGTCAACCAGTACCCCCAGGTCTTTTTCCACCAGGCAGCTTTCCAGCTACTCTTCCCCAAGCCTGTAGCGCTGCATGGGGTTGTTGTGACCCAAGTGCAGGACCCGGCACTTGGCTTTGTTGAACCTCATACAGTTGGCCTCGGGTCCCATGTCAAAGCCAGCTCCCTTGAGGTGAAGTGCTCTTCATTGGCCCTTAGCTAATGCAGATGAAATGCTTCAGAGAAATTATAAATGACAGCTTTGAGAACAGATTAGTTTCAGGCTTATTTTAAATGAATGTTTTCCTACTTCGTGCCTTTTTTCAAGGGGATGGGGGAGGGCAGGGCGGGGACGACTGCATTTCCAATTCAGTAATCAAGAAATTAACTCATAGGTTTACCAGAGCTACTTTGTTTTCATTTTAAGCTTGTCTAGGGTTTTAAGTGGATTCATACAGACAGAACAGGGGCAGCCATATCACTGAAGTGCTGTAGACAAACACCACAGAACGCTGGCAAGTGAAGACAAATCTTGGGATCTCAGGGATCAGGGTACATTTCCCACCAAGCTATGTGTACAAATTTGGGGCAGGTATTATTTGGTTCTAGACAAATGGAATAGTTCCATTGGCAGCTGTCACTCAGCAGTCTGTTGAACAGGCAGTGCCAAACTATTTGGGAAAAAATAATTTGCAGATGACACATACCAAATACAGGCTTGATTTTAGAGGGATGGGAGTCTGAGGGAGGGGGATTGTAGAGGGAAGGGGCTGATCATCTCCAGGCCATAAAACAAAACACCAGTATAAACTGACACCAGGTGAGATTATAAGAATGAAGACCATAATACTGATCAATACTACCTCACTGTTCAATTTATCTATGGGATTCTGTCATCTCTTGTCTTCATTGCAATCTTTGGTCTTTAAACTGTTTTTTCAGATCCTAGTGCAGAATTATGGCTTTCATGGGCAAATCAGCTATGTCAAATCAGCACTGAAGGTATCAAATTTGCAAAGAGAGTGCTTTCAGATTTCAGAGACAACAGATCACCTCAATCGCTTACTACAATGTTCTTCTAGCACTTTCACTACCAAAATTCTGCTTATTTAGAGATATATTGCTCCCAATTAATTGATCCATACCTCTTCAGAATTATCTCTGATAAATCCTGTTAGCAGAAGAATATTGGCATTTGCTATCATAATTGCAGTCCCTGGCACTGGTCTCTGGTCTCTGCCTTTTCACCACAACACTCTCTGCCTGATGGGTGATGCTGGTAAAACCGGACTTATTTTTCTTTCAGCAGCAACAGTACTCTCCTATAGTGGTACATCTCTTCCAAAACTTAGCCTCGCTCCTCTGTACCACACTAAGCCCTTCTTGTTTAGGTCAGAGCATTAATACCTTTTTCTGAAACATGCATATTACTTTACATTTCACAGTCCTTAAACACTTAAGTTGCACACATGTCCAGAGGCGAGAAAAGGTACCCAGCTGACAACAGTTTAGAAAAAACATGGAATCCACTTACAACCAGCTCTGTTAAGGATCCAAGATTTTTTTAAAAAAATATTATAGCCGATATCATTGCAGTAATTACAGCAGGCTGAGATATTCACCTTTGACTGTGACCTGAGCACTGCAAGATGCCTGTCCCGTGTTGTTTTCAGCCAGACAGGTATAAATGCCATCATCTTCTGGTAGGGCATCTTGGACAGTCAATTTTGCAACTCCATCTTCAAAAGTGGAATGGGCGTACTGAATCGGCTGGTCTGCAGAGAGAAAGCAAGAGAATTGTCTTTAAACCCCCCAGCCACAAGTTTCAAAAGCACTTCTTATTTTCAGTGAAATTGAGATGCCTAACACCAGCCAGTATATTAATGTGCAGAGCCAAATCCCTCTCTCTTGTGCACAGCCACTGCTGTCTGGTGACTACAAACAGCAGCATCCCAAGCACAGAGCAGAATATGGTTGTCAGACAAATTTTGCCATTAGGTTCACTGGGTGCTGCCTTGAGTAGCAGCAAGAGGAGAAAGGTTTATCTTTGTATTTTGCACAGATTCTCTTTCAGGTGGCTAAGAAAAGAAATGTGTGTTTGCTTCAGACATTGTCTCCATCTTGTACTTTGCCTGAAACTAGATATTAGCATTATTGTCTAGATGTGCAAAACCTGT
>NW_009260026.1:2242054-2287319 GCF_000687185.1 Egretta garzetta | reverse complement strand
ATGCCAAGAGAGACAGCAAAATCTACAATGGAGCCAAGAGACTGATTTACACAAGCAGTCAATCTACACTACAGTATGAATGGTCTGGTAACAGACAGGTACAGTCTGATCTGTGGTGTGGTGACGTGGTTTAGAGACGTGGTTTAAGTAGTGGACAGGTATGGTTGAACTCAATAATCTTAAAGGTCTTTTCCAACCAAATGATTCTATGACTATAAAAGAAGTTCATTTTAAGAAACTGGTTCCTTGAATTGTTTTGGAACATCCTTAAATGTTAGTGCAGACTGGTTAAGTTGCCTTGCTATTGTTTCAGGAACTGTCATCAACCTCAGCCTTACTTTCTGAAATGCTTCTGCAATCTGTTTTCCCAATATTAAATAGTTTCCACTACTGACTCATCATTGGTTGCTTTCCCAGTGTATGCAATGCTTAAGAGGGCCTGCGCATAAACATCGTGCTGGAAAAAGAAGTCAGCGTCATCTAAGAGAAAAGGGTAAAACTGCAGAGAAACTGCAGGGCTGAATCAAAGACATCTGTCACTTGGGAAGTCATGGTCAAAAGGAAATATCAAAATTGATTTTGTTGCCAAAATAATTTAAAAATATTAGGACAAAAGCTCTGGGGTTTCTAAGAATCAGCTCTACACTATCAGCAGGATAAATTAAATGATAGGACAGATTTTTTTTCTCATCTTTGACTTTCGACACTAGCAAATTCAGAAGGCAGTCATTATCTATGTGCTATCTATCTGCATATGAAGTTTCATACTGAAATACAAACATGTGCCAAAATCAGCATGATCCAATACCTACAGATATTATAAAATGTGGTAGATGATCTTGTCCCTTTACTTATCTTTTAAGTCACCTGTTTGTTAAGTTAGCAAATTATCTACTGCATGAAAAACTGGGGTGAACTTTTAATCAACTGCCCAGAAGACTCTAATTTTATAATAAACTCTCTCCATTTTCTTCACAGGCCACATATGCTTATTACCTGTTCCTTTGAGCTCCCTTTCACTCAGTTACACACAGATTGTTCTAGATCTAAGTCCAATCACATATTTTTTGCATGTGGGAATAGCATTACATACAAATATGTATGTGTGGAGCTAAAGCCAAGGCAGATAAAGCTTTCTGTAAGAGGACACGGGGCACTGGACTGCCTTCCTGGTCTGGCTGTAGAATATCTAACTGGACAGGGATCCTGTCTGGGATTCTGACACTGAAACTATTAATGGTGCCTAATGATGCTATGGCGATGACCATATCAGAAATACACTCAGGATAAAAGCTACATAATCAAAACTAGAACAATGCCTTTTTATTTCTGCTGTAAATAAACAAATGAATAGGGTAAGTGTTCTATGTGGAAAAAGAAAATGTGGTCTCCTTCACTGTGTCCTCAAATTTTGTTAAGGCATCCTCTTTTTCACTCCAGCTCCCAACAAAACTGTGACTATTTTTTAGCACTATTCACAGAATAGTGAATTCACTTACAGAACAGCCTTTTCATCAGAGCCCAGAAAAAAACCACGAGTATATCATCCCTGAGGAATAACTTGCAGGAAGATTCTAAGCTATGCCCATTGTACTTATATTTTGATCTAATAAAAACAACTCTCCCAGTAGTGAAATGTTCCCTTCTCCAGAGGCAGAACAGTCAAATCTCCATGACAGCTTGGCAGCAGGAACAATAACAAAAAATACCTTTCTGCTGGCATGCTATGCCAGAAGAAAGGAAATTTTCCCCTGGCCCATTTATTAAAAGCTTTCTGGACAGATCAGTAAGCTATCCTAAACCCAAACCCTAGTCAGAGAATTGTTATGCTAAAGTCATGGTCATACTGTTTTTAAATTCAGCAGAAAGAGGCTTAATTCAACTTAGGAAAAAAATCCACACAGAACACAATATGAAAAGGAAGATATTTAAAGTACAGTCATATATACCTTATTCTGGCAATTTAAAAAGAAGTTACCAGTAAAGTATTTAAAGAAGCTAAAATATATTGGAGTTACATACTGAAATATTGTCACAGAGAGCATGTGTAAAAAGTTATTTATAAGGCCCTGGTAAGGCCAGAACTAAAACTCAAAAAGTTTACTTTCAAGGAATTTTGCAGTAAATCCATGAAAATTCAGAAAGAAACTTAAAATAAAGGGCAGAGTGAGAGCAGGACAAAAAAAACTGTCTTGAAAAAGTTGGAAAAAAGCTTTAAATCATTAAGATAGGGAAAAAGTATAAGAAAGAAACCAAAGATGGTACAGCTGCAGAGAAGTGTAAGAGCTTGAATAAAATCTGTAGTTCAGTCAGGTATTTGTGCAGTCTCTATGAATATGGAAAAACTACTCATCCTCACAGATGCTAAGAAGTAATTATAGACAATGCACAGCACACATCATCTATTTTTTGTCTTGGTTGACCTGAAAGAAAGGTCCATCTCTGTAACGGCTTGGAAAATGTTTTAAATTCATATGTCGTCACAGCTGGTAAAAATGCTCAGTACCTAAAGCAGTACTTGTATGTAACATTGTACAAGAAGTTTACTGCAATTCTCAGGTGGTGTGGATTCCTTGGAGATCGTGGGAAGGCAGATTGGAAAGCATACAGCCTGTTCAGTATCAAGGGCTGGCCAGTGTTTGAGTGAGGCTGTTCTGCTTTTTCCCTATTTTTTATTTGTTTCTGAAAGCAGCCTTCTGTTCATACTTCGTATGATTTGATAACTTGGTCTTTACATTCATTACTTCACTGAGATATACATACTTTTCTCACCACTCCTTTCAAAAATTAATTCTAGTTTGTTATCATTGTCATCCTTGGAAGACAATTTGCATTTGATATTTTCTTGTGAACTTTACACATCCCATCCCATATGATTTTTATTTCTATGTAGTTCTGCAAAAGTGCTATATTTTGAACAGCAGTGTGATTGCTCTCAGCAGATTGCTTTTTTCTCCGCCACAGCCAATCAGTTGTGAATATGAAAAGCTTTATATTTCAAGCATGGACAGCAGATTGTAAAACACCTTTTTTTAAAACAAAATTTGTCTGCCTGCCTCAAATTATATACTGTGAATATACGGTTTTCTTCATATGGCCAGTTGATGAAAGACTCCATCATGTCATTTTGCCAAAAGCAGTTAGATCTACTTGGAGTAATATATCAGGACCAGAAACACAACTTTCTCCTTTATTTGATAATGGATATAAATATGAGAAGTTTGTCATATCCAGCTAGCTGGTAGGAAATGTTTGCATTCAAATGGATATCACAGTAGCCAATTTGATCCTTAGGTAACATAATGACCCTAGGAGTGTACACGGAATTATCAGCATTAAACTACTGTTTATAATCCATTCAAGTCTGTATCAAAACGGTATACAAACAGTTCTGTATCACAATCAGAGGCAAGACAGAAAAGCATTAAACTATAGTGGTATGTTTTGAGTCTGGAATGAAAGTAGTGTGCTTATGTCTTTAGAACAATGTATGCCATCCCTCATCTGAGACTAGTGAGAGGAAAGGTCTATGTGGGACAAACATCCTGAAAAAAGGCAGGGGGGCACAGTGGAGGCCTACAGAGACATGTTACTCATTGACATCTAGGCTGTATTTTTCAGCAGACAACAGCGTTCAGGTGAGCAGAGCAGAACATGGTTACATCAATGGAGACGCTGTGTCTGTGCCTGATGAACTGTAACAGAGAAAGTAATTTGAAATAGGAAGATGTGGAAGACAACTGGGTATAACTCCATCATTCAGTGACCAAGGGAACACTTTATGAGCTGGGGGTACCCTTGGAACATAAAGGTGAAATGACTGACCCTATGGGTCAGAGTTGCTCCTTCTGTGCTGCAAGACAATTCTTGCGTAGCAAAACAGTGATTCTACTCACGTTTGCAAAGGAGGAACTGCAGAGTGGCCTTCAGACAGAGAAACAAATTATTTCCAATGTGTCAGAGGCTTTACTAGCATGTTTTGTGTTGTAAATAAAGCAGTGGCCCTTCTATTCTAGACACGAAGCTATTGGGAAGGGGAACAGTCCAGGCTATGGGAACATGCCAATCTCAAGGTTCATTTGCCCTGCCACCTTTTTCAGTTATCCCATTCACTCTGAATATCTAAAGAAAAACAGAGATCATGTGCAAATAATTAAAACAATCCTGGAGGAAACATCTTTGTGGCAAAGCATGCTATTCTTTATCTTTAAATCATACACATACACACAAACATAGATAGCCTGGGAGAGTCTGCAAAAAAATCAGTTACGCTTCAGGAGCAGCAGAGGTGAGCAAGGGTTAAGCTGAATAAGTCCGTGTAATGTTTAATAGATAGGGCTTTAAATGGAAAGAGCCCTTCACCAAGGCATGTGGTCCCTGGATCTCTGAAATAATTTGGAATCTATGCAAAATGCTGACGTACGGGCTCAACTCCAGTATTAAGAGGGGACTGCTAAGGCAACTTGGGTGTTCTGTTGTGTAATCAGGGCAGGGTAGGAGATTATACAGCCTGATAAAGGCAAAAAATATTTTACTTATCTTTTTTTTTTTTTTGTCATCTTTGGGCAAGCATTAGAATCTCAAGGAACATATTTCTAGTAGAGAAGCAACCAGAAAAACTGTGATTTTAAGATCTTGGGGACATAGCTGCTAATACCAATTATGACCTGCCCAGCTGATGGAAGGGTGGAATTGGGCATGGGTTTCCTTCCAACCGTAAAGAGTGATATATTGCGCTTATTTTGCTTAGGACTTATGAGGGATCATGATGCAGAAGCTAGTGCCAAAGGAGTGGGGGTAGCACAGGATTCAGCACACAGTAGCACGACAGGCTTTGTTACAGCGTGCTGAAAAGCTGTGTTTAACAAAACCCAGGAACACATCTGCGTACAATCTTGTCACCAGAGTCCCCTGCTGGACACACTGAAAAACTGCAGTAAGACAGAAAACTACCCTTCGTGCATATTATGTGCATATAAACTGATTGTCTTCCAATATTCTAGTGGATTATATTACCGTGATTTAGAGTGATTCATGCACTATTCACAGCCTTGCTACGTACTGATCAGAGTGGCATTTGAGACTGTGGATGTAAGTGCATGCATGCATGTATTGCAGACCAGGGGATTCCTTACCATTGAGAAGCCACGTGATCTGAGGCACAGGTACACCTCCTACACAGCACTGCAGCACAAAGTCTTGCCCTTCACTCACAGTGCATCCTTTCAAGACACTGGAAAAGCATGGAGCAACCTCTTGAACTTTAGGCCCTTTAAAACCAAAAGGAAAACAGTTTCTTTAACCCAAATTGAAGAAATTATCTTTACTAACATTTTCTAGATATGCTTAGGTGACATGGCTGGGCTAACAGACTCAACCCATGCAAACAAGCAAAAAAAAAAAGAAAAATCAAAACCATGGTGAAATGTTTTATTGGGAAACAGAAATCATTTTGAGCAATGGACTGCTATAAAGAAGGGGTTCTATAATCTTCAAGGCAGGTGTTGCCAGCCCTCAAGCTGTATTTTAGGTGGTGGTTTTCTATGCCAGAATCCACCATTTGCAGCCAATCACTAGAATTGCATGCAACATATTACAAGAGAGCTCACTGCAAAGAACAGAAAGGATTATTCTTCTCTCATCTAGTCTGTCTTCTCCCAGTACCTCTCCCAAGTTTCCCCTGGCTGGCAGTGAAACAGGGTGACTTAAGGATGCAATTTATGGGTCTCTCATAAGACAGAGAGTATCTTGGGTATCCTGGTTCAACCTCAGGCACAGCAAATAGAGAAATGCTACATAAACATGATCATAGCTCCAGGACAAAACCTAAAAAGAGGCTAAAAAATTAGAATTCAGGACAGGATTTGTTAAGAGGCCAGCAAATCTTTCAACCAGACCAGTAAGACAGTGCCTTCAAGCTCAAAATAATTTGTCACTGGGAAGTGTACTTGAATTTAGCGGAATGCAGCTCTCATTCCTTCACTTTTCTTTTTATTCGCTTTACTGCACAGGATTGATTTGTGCTCACAAAACATTTCAGATGTGCAGTGTCCTATAGAAATGCTCTGCAACTCCAAAAGAACTGAATGCAGAAAAACAACAATAAAATCTCTGGCAACTTGAATTAAATACAAGCATTAATAGAAACCTCAGTGGACAACAGGCCTCCCTGTGTACAAAACATTCAGTTAGATAGTTTTAGCTACACAAACAAAAAAACCAAAAGGTCAGAAGGGAAACTGATGCAGAAAGTGGCTTGCCAGCTATCCCACACCACATTATTCACAGAGCTAGGAATCAGAATTAACCTACATTGAGAAGTCATAACAGAAATTTTGTAGTCCCCACCCTCTGAAAGCTTAGAAATGCCCAGCCACAGTTTTCAAAGTGCAGATGGGCTCACAAGAACTTACTTCTGACAGTTAACAACCAGCTGGTGGAAGTCTGGCCTTTGGGGTTGAAAGCTGCACAGCTATAAGATCCACTGTCCCCCAAGCAGGCTTTCTTTAACCGTAGGCAATGAATTCCATCTTCTTCGTATATTTGGACATCTTCCCCAGCTTTAATAGGTTCACCCTCTTTGAACCACTCCACATCTGGTTTTGGTTTCCCTGAAACTAGACAATTAGGTATTTGAATTTTTATGAACAGGTATTCTTCTTAGTGTAATTCCATTATTTGCTTTAGTGCAAATCAGGTATTATTTACAAATACATAATTATAGAAACCTTAATGAGCAAGTAATACACAAAACTATCTTCAAAAAGACAGTTTGGTATTTCTGACCTTCCAAAACCTCTTGGCCAGTCCATCTTTTGAAATAACAAATATTTGGTAACTTGAAAAAACCCAAGCACTTCTAGCTCAAAATCGTTCCTCTAAAAGTCACAAACAAAATGCATGTAATGAGATATTAGAGGAAAAAGAAAGAAATTTCTCCCCATTCCTTCCTGCCCTGCTAACTTGGTTTCTCTGAGCACCTAGCAGTACTTTGCAAACCACGGTACCTACCACTGAGATTGTTTGTTCTGGGACGGTTCAACCTGGAGAAGAGAAGGCTCGAGGGGGATCTCATCAATGTATATAAATATCTGAAGGGAGAGTGTAAAGAAGAGGAAGCCAGGCTCTTTTTAGTGGTGTCCAGTGATAGGACCAGAGGCAATGAGCACAAACTGAAACACAGAAGGTTCTGTCAGAACAAACACTTTTCTACTGTGAGGGTAGCTAAGCACTGGCACAGGCTGCCAAGAGAGTCTCCTCCCTGGAAACACTGAAAAGCCACCTCAACATAGTCCTGGAGAACCTGCTTTAGGTGACGTTGCATAAGCAGGGGTGTTGAACCATGTGATGTTCAGAGGTCTCTTCCAACCTTGAACATTCTGTCATTCTGGGTATTTTTTTCCAGACTAGGGTCCAGGTGCAGGCAAAGCAGGTAGCTTCCTAAGACAGTAAACTTCCAGGGCACAGAGGCAAAACAGCTGTGGATTCACTGTCTGTTTTGCCTGTGTCAGAGCTCTAGAAAACCAGATTTGGCTCCTACTAGTGCTGAGGGAGGTCTAGGCTTCATGGGGCTGTTGCTATGATGAGCCAAGAGAAGAAGTTAGGAAAGAATTCCAGAAAATGTGACCCAGCCCATCCTTCACTTATTTTCAGCAAACAAGGCCCTCTGGGGCTTCCACCTTGCTGATATTGTTCCCAGCTCTACCCATTTCATTATAGCAAGAGTGCCCAGTCACAGAGGAAGGTATAGACGGTAAAAGGTGGCATGAATATACACAACAAAGACATATGATATATTGCAGGAAACCCTTCTGAATGGAGAAAACATAAAGATAGGGGAGTGACTTATCATGAAGAGGAATTTTTAGTTAGAAGCAGGATACAAGTGATACAAGTGACTAGAAATAGGAAAACAAAGAATTCCTTCTTTTGGAAAAAAAGCAGTACCTAAATCCAGCTCCAAATTCATAAAAATTTGGAAGGGGACAGGTTACCATTATACCCACAAATGGGACAAAAAAATGAATGCCCATTGCATACAGTGGAAAGCAGGAAATATCCTTTTTCCGTGAATTCTCCCCACTAGAAACTAGAAGTTATTATTCAGAAAAGATTCTCATTTTCAGAGAAAGATCATGTTGGAATCCACAGACAATTAAAAAGTAACCCTGGTCACCCTTTGCGGAGAGGATTCTCAGGAAAGAGAGTTTCTCAGATTACTTACTAAAGCACACGAGGGACATTTCACTGTAATTTCCCTATAGACAACCCACCTTTACATATAACAGTTTGTGCTTTGGGTCCAAAGCCAAATGAAAAGGCAGTCACTGGCTTCAATAAGAAATGAATGATCTCCTTGGTTTCTGTACAATAGGAACTACATTTCCTTACCAAACAGGATCATGAATTAGTCAAACCTTGCAAAGTTTTTGAGATGCTCTGATGGAAAGCAATCCTTGTTCTTAGTATTAATCTACCTGAAAAATAAACTATTCAAAAGATACCAGCATCTTTGGAATATTTTCTCGCTTCCTTATTCCCTGGGCTTCTATTATAAATTGTATTTTTCACTCATGGGGCAAGAACTATCAAGAAATAAAACAAATTACCGTGGTTTTGTTGTGATTTTATTTCCTCCAGAGACATAAAAAACAATTTCTCTCTCACTTGTGGGAACACTTTTAAGTGCAAATATTATTTTTAAAAAATAGCAGTAAAATGCTTCAAAATTATTTTCTACTAAAATTGTAATAAAACATAATAGAAGTGTTCCAAATCTACTTCCTGGATTCAGCAAAATACAGCTCTCATTACTCTCCTGCGAGGTTAAAAGCTGGTCAAATTCTGTGGAGCAAACTCTAAACCTCCCTTTTAATTCTGACTTTATCATTTCAGCTGTTAGGAAGCACTCAGATCAGCACTGGGTTGACCAAATATGAGGGGTAAAAGTAGATGCCACAAGGGAAAAGCAGTGACTGATTGTAGTTTCTTATCTGATAATTATTTTGTCTCAAGGGCAATACTACTAATTATAGTTCTGGAAAGTGTACCATCCATTATCTCTCTTCCACCCTCATATAAAAGGCCATAAAACTACCTCCTGGAAAGAGCGGCATTGATTACATCTGGGAAAACCCCAGATGAGAGAAGGGATGGACACTACAGTATAGAATGATTTGAAAATTTCACTGAGAAGAGTATTGTGGAAACAGCATGGGATTCTGCATCTTTTTCCAAAATGCTTTAGGAGGACAACTTGCAGTGAAAAAGGAATTGCTTCCCCACTTCCACACGCAGAACTGGAACCTGACTAACCCCAGGGCTCTGATAGCTTTCATCCCTTTACCTTTGCTCTTGAATTTAATCTCCTGGCCTTCTGATGCTTCCAGGCTCTGTGGCCGTCTCTCAAACTGTGGGGGAATTCCCAGGAGCTCCCTCTTCTCCTCCATTACAGCCTTCCGGGCTCCAGATCTGTTTTCTGCTTCTCTGCTCCTTGGACCGACTTGCCCTGTCAGCGATGTTTGTTGAGCTGACATCAGGGGCTGCACAGCCCTTTTCCTCTCTTCACCCTCTCTGATGAAAGTGGCCTGGGGTTCTGCCTTTGGTTCTGGCTGTAGTTTGACAGCTTGTAGTGTGATGGTGCTTGAAGTTTTCTGCAAGACCTGAGATCCTTTTTTGTCTTCTTTAGGTTCTTGAGGAGTCACTGCATTGACTTCTTGTTGCTGTCCCTGCTTACTATCTTTGGCTTCTCTGGTGATATGAAAGGTCTCTTTCTTTGCTGACACCCTGTCTTTGGTTTCAACCATGAATTCAGTGCTGCCAGGTTTCATCTCTTTAGCGATCCCATTGCTAGTTGCCTGTTTAAATTCTGAATTTTCAATGGCTTTTACAGCAAGTGTTGTTGGTTTTGATGGCATGCTGAAGGAAAATAAGTTTATAGATACATGACACTGTATAAAGACTAATTATTATTATCAGCAATGATATAAATGTACAAGCACATAGCAAGAAGGTAAACTAATTAGCCTTTAGTTTCCTTCATGCAGATTAAGAACATGGATGAAAAAGCTGAAGTGAAAAGCTTCATAAAATGTGATCAGTGCTCAGACACTGTCTCAGCTGAGGATTTTCTGGATACAAATCCACTGCTCAGGTTCTAACACGTTTTGTGAGTCAGACACTAACCTTGCATACACTGCTTTAGACAGGAATTACGTGAGACCCTGGAATGACCATGATATAATACTGCTTCACACTTTAATAAATTGAGGCCACGTATAATTGTAGCTCAAAATGCCACATAAAATAGTTCCCTAACACAAAACAGAAATGTAAATTGTACAGTGAATTTATTATTTCTCATTATGTTGTCTTGTAACTTAAGTAATTTCAAGAGAGGACTGATCAGGAAACTTGACTAAAGTCTAGGGGAGGGAGAGTGGGTGTTTTCAAAAAAAAAAGTCACTTGACTGGATGTAACAATATCAGCTATGGCTTTATTAGGAAAAGTTTATCAGAACTATGATGGATCCGCTGCTCAGTACATTGGGGGCACAAGAGCAGCTGACTAACCGGGGACTTGAATCTAAGTTTACTTCACTGAAGTTGAATGCCCTTTCCACTAAGCTATTACCTGTAGAGTGCTGTGTCTGTCTCACACTTCCAAAGTATTATTCCAAGTCAGAACTGGAACATATTTGAAACGTGGGAAGTAATTTCTAGCCCAGCTCTGTTTTGCTATACTTAGTGCCAGGGAGATTCAGGGTATTCATTGCGGTACTTTCTTCAGACAGAGTTAAGTGTGCTAGAGAAATAACGCCTATGAGATTTGCAGTTACAACTGTAAGATTTTTACATTTTATTAATTTTTTTTTTTTTGTGAATAAATGATGGAGGAGGCAAAACTACTCTGGAGAACCCAGTACCTGGGGAGTTCTGGCTGTAGACCTGCACAGTTTCATTTACACTAAATTTATTTTAAAGCGTGTTCCTAAAAATCACACAGACCTGAAAAACAGGGTAGCACAGAATTTTCAGATCCACTTTGCAGTGGACATAGAGTTAGGACAATGTAAACATGTCATTTTGAAATCCCATCCAGGGCATGTGAGGACAGATTAAACAGCCTGAAGACTGTAAAGCAAGTGTCTTACACAGTCAGCTTAGTGCATTTTGTTCCTGCATTTCTATTCATGAAGAAAAGCCATTTTACAAAATTATTTAAAAAAAATTATAGTAATTTAACTTCAAAAATCTTTATAAAGCCCTAAAATATGAATATTTTTGTTTCTTGTTACTTTACCCATACTTCTGTATGTATTTTCAGACAACAACAAAGACCATGGCCATACCGTTTTGCTTATGACAGCAAAGAACAACCAGCTCAGTATTGACAAGATGCATGCAGGTTTTTGATTCCAAAAAGGAAGTCTGATCAGTTGGTACAGAGTATAATTTCTCCTCACATAGTTTTTGTTCAGATTATATAACTATTTGGCTACATGGGAACAGTGAGCATAAAGCCATCTAAATTTTGCTTTCCTGAATGAGACCAGAACTCTGCACTTCAGTTTTGCCACCAGTTCCACCAACTATTTTGCAGGAGTCTATCAGGACAGCTGAGAGAATCTCATTCCAAGTGAACATTTTCAAACTTCCAAACGCAGCCTGACCCAAAAAGATTTATCACTTTGTAAGGAACGCTCATGCAATAAATGTCAAAATTAGTGCACTGCAACTAATTATTGTGAGAAAGTGTTCCAGTAAAACATACCATGGTGGCTGAGTGTATGAGTCAGTCTTATCTGGACCTGAAATAAAAAAAGAAAAAAGCGAGTAATTTACACATACAATACTGTACATAATTCTATAAAATTGAAAGATTTTAAGCAAAGAATATATTTAAGAACCTTCACTTTTGAATTTTTCAATTCATTGAAGCAAAGATTGACTATCACCACCCCTGAAATTCGATATGGACAACAGCAAGCTGCTCAGCTGAAACACAAAGAAGTCTTAGTCCATTTAGAGACATTTCTGGGTCAACTAAGTTGGTTGAGAAGTAAAGATTCTGTGAGTCTCAAAGGCTCCTTGTCGCGGGACAGAAGTAAGGAAGAGATTCCAACTGGGAGGCAGCTCATCAAATCTTATGGGAACTCCACAGAGCTTGTAGAAGTGGAGAAAGACAAACCATGAGTACTACACTTGAGCATGCCCACTGTGAAACTGCAGCTGTCCTCTGGCTAAAGCACAAGACTAGATTAACAGTAGTAAAATCTCCCAAAACCTGAGCCCGCTTATAAACTTTTACCAACTCATTTGCTGTATAACAAGTATTATTGTTTTTAACATGAATAACAAAAAAGCTAATATATAACATTTCTTCACATTGCAACACCACCAGGAAATCTGGGAACATGGCTGAGCTATATTGATTTGCCACAGTACCTCATCAGCTGCATTGATATAACTGAGCATATGTTAACCCACAGTCAATCTTTTGGTTTATATGTATGTAATCCTCCATGCACTCTCCCAAACCTTGATAATAGTTGTTTCTCATGGGGGCAGCATGACATAATAAATAGTTGGGAGGAGAGAAATACCACTCCAGATCAAGTACCAACCACATCTCTTTGTTTTTCCCTAGTTTACACTACAGGATGCAGCTTGTTTACTCCTGGTCAGATCAAAGTTGCATCTATGCTGTTGTCAGCTGCGAGAGTAGGAACTATAGTAGAAAGACACATAATAATGAATTTGCAAGATAACGAATTTTGCAAGACATCAACGAATACTCCATAAAAATGCTTTCAGAGTCTTTGCCTCCAGGGAAAGACAAAAACACGTGATGGATGATACTCTGATTTCCACTGTGTTTTACAAGCAAAAATCCACATCCAAATGCTTGGACTTGCTGCACCATTCAGAATGCCCAAAAGAATCTATTTACACATACACAAAAGTTGCAGTGAGAGAGGGAAATAACCCATTGACCTCACTACAATAAACCTGTCAATAAACAGTAACAGAAATTCTTCACATAAAAATTAAAGCTGAAAAGAGACTGGATAAATGCAGAAGAGGAAGCTGAATTAACTACTAGTTGCAGACAAGACAATACCAAGCAACCCTGTCAATTAAAAGAACATTTTTCCCCTCCCTCTCCACTTTCTACTATGGGAATTTGGGCAAAAAATGTAGCACTTGAAACAAGATTAGCTATATATGAGATCACATGGATTTAAAAGAAAATGTAATTCTGAGCCACTTGATTGTCTGCTAGCATCTTGCAGCAACTCCTATGACCTGATTTAATTGATAATGAAAGAATTAGGTATTATATGTTGTGGTTAGGTAAGTGGAATCATCTGATTAGTCAAGTACATTGCAAGAGAGTGCCCTTTTTACTGACCTGTACTAATCCAAGAAAGAATGTTCACATCATTCAGAGATGCGATCAGCATCTGAAGCAAACATATACCACAACTGACTTTGTGACCCCAGTTCTGCATCACCTCTCAAGGCAGATGTACCCATTACAAAACAGAAAGCTCACCACTTCAGGAAGAGCAAGTAAGGATCAAGTTTCATGTTTAAAGAAAAGGCTTATTGAACAAAGTGGCCCTTTCTATAAAACATCAGTTGAATAGGCAACCTGCAGAAGTTCCTTCTACAATGGCTTAATCAGATTGGAACTTACAGATAAAAAGCACAGCTTTAAGCAGCAGAGGCTAGTTGTGGTTCTGAGGATCCCAAATGTAAATCCTCTTGTTTATATTCTTTATATCTTACAGAGTGACAGCATTGATGTGAACCTAAAAATCTGGCATCAAAAAATTCACTGCTGGGTGCATATGTAACCCACTGATCTTATGACTGCAGCTAAAGCCAGCAGCCGTTGATTTATTTATTTAATTGGGTCCAGTGACTGCTTACCCACTGACTGACGAACTTCCTCTTTAGTGTGGTTGCTGAAGGCTGTATGATTTTGAGGCTGATGCAAAGGGCACCCTAAGAAGCATCAGACTGCAAAATGAACTGTATATGGTAATGCATATATGGAATAGAACATCCTAAATTATTTATACGAAGACATTTATTTCCTTTAACAGCAGTGAAATAAAGCAGGGTTGGGAGTTGAGAAGCCTGAATTTTAATCTCATTAAGCTGTTTTTTCTCTCTTACAGTTTAGAGTTATGCTACTCTACTTTATTTTCCTGGTTCTCCAAATATAGATATAATTTTTTTTCCCAGAAGGGAGCTGGTATAAATGTACATCTCAACAAATGTGCACCCAACAAATACAAAATTATTTACTGATTATAATGACAAGTGCAAGGTTTTCATCTGCTGAAATTAAAATCTATATTCAAAACATATGCAGGTCAAAATCACAGTAAAAGTGAGAAGTTGGTTTTAAAGAAAGTTGATACAAAGCATTTGGATAGGCTTTTCCCCATTGAACCAACACAATGTTTTCAGCTGTAGCACGCTCCAAGCTACCACAATATCATTTACTGGAGAGAGAGGAAGGTAATGGGAATGAATGTTTATACTGAGAACACAACCAAAGAAATTTCAAAGGAATGTCTGTGGTTCACTTGTGCTCCCTCCTGTAAACTCTTTGCTATACCTTGAACGGTGAGCTCTGCAGACACAGATGCCTTCCCAGCGCTGTTTATCACTGTGCACGTGTAAATTCCTGAATCAGCAAGCTGAGCATTTTGGATTTCCAAGAACTGGATGCCTGTTTTCTCAAACATGTTGAAACGCTCATTTTGCTGCAACTGAATATCACCCTGCAAATATCACAAGACACCATGAGACAGCTAGCTATTGGTAAGAGAAGGGGAGCAAGAAATTTTCTGGTAAAACATCAGGTCAAAATGCCTTTCTCCTATCTTTTAGCCAAATTCCTTCTATGAATAATACTCAGATGGTATAAACAAAAAACTGTGTCCAAAAGTTCTATAATTGATATCTGCAGGAGGCTGCTTTTCCCTGGATTTTGCCATCCACTCATCTCAGTTTGATTTTGGCTTCTTATTATTTACTATATCCATATTCCTAGAACAATTTCTTTTCACTGTATGTAGGCTAGGCTCAAACCAGCTTTCTGTTCATGTTTGTTCCAGGAATTCAAACATCACAATTTTAAGCAAAAATTTCCAAGCTGGGGAGTAGTTCTCTATTCCGCAATAGCTCCTTTATCCTGTATCACTTCAGGGACTGGAAAAAGTTCTGCATAAGAGGACTTCAGCAGCAGCCAGGTGGGAGTGGCAGAAGGCCCTAGGCATATGTTAAGAGAGGCATTGCTGCAACACAGCTCCCTTGAAGTGCTACACTGGAGTTAAATCAAAAGGTATGGCTTTGAGGCAGGAAGAAATGCATGTAATTCTATGCTCTCTGTTACATAGATTAGACAATCACAATGACAATTTTTGCCTTTAAAGTCTATGAAATAATTGACCTACACCTCATTTGTGAGCAGATCAGTGCTTCTGCTTCAGCACCAGCCATTAAAGACAAGTCCCTTCCTATCAGGCACCATGGATTTTCCTATCCTAAGTTTAGGAAGAGAAAGCATACAAATCTATGATTTGTAGGGCTTTGTTCAGTAAACATTTGGGAAACACTCCAGTGTTTTCAGACACTGTCATTCCTGAAGTCTCTATCAGCTTACTGCTATCTGGGAGCAGTAAGTCATATTTGAATAAAAAAAGCTAGTTCATGTCAGGGGGTTGGTGGTGGTACAGTGGAAGCTTCTGTTCTTTGCAACTTAACAAGGAAAAAAAGGGGAAAGAAAAGAATAAGCAGAGTAAGATATTTGCACAAAAGTTTATTCATTAGTTCTGAAAAATACAATTTTAATTGTTTATAAAGCTTCCATGCTGTGTGGAAGGTGGTAATGTGTTGGCTCTGCACTAGCCAGCCATGGTCCAGTAGCCATGTAAATTTATTTCCATGATGCTGAGGCAGAGCTGAAATACCTGCTGCTCAGCAGGACCCTGCAGTGCCATCCTGACATGACCAGAAGCATTGTGGGCCTGGGCTTGTTTGCAGCTAGCCAAAGCACATGCATGATTACCTCTTAATCCATGCCTTGTGAATAGATATGCAAAAAACATGCTCCACAACAACAACCTACCAATAAACCTCTGACAAACAACACATTTGCACTTTACAGAGCACATGAATTATTGAAAGACAGCCTCATGGTGCTTGAAATAGGTGCTAAAATAATATTATGAAAGCCTAAATAAAACCAGTTTAACCAAAAGGGATGGATTGCGGATAAGTTCAAGAGAGTGGATGGGCTGTCTGCAGGCCAGCAATGGTCTGACTACTGAACCTCTGAACAACACACCTGTGGTATCTTACAGAAAAATATATGCAGACCTGCAAGTGTTGAAAGGTGTTTTTTAAGGACATAAACATGAACAGAACTCATGGAGCTGCTAATAACAAGAATTTTGCCTACTTTCATGATTTAATCAGACAATAAATGCCAGATTATAGAATAAGACATTATAGAAGCTGACAATCAATAGCAAAATACATAATATAACCTCTAACAAACTGCAAAAACATGTATGAAGAAGCACCAAAATGTAGATCCAAGCTGCTGGATTGCTAGTCCCTACTTGCTGTTGACCACACAGCCCTGAACAAAGAGAACTGAATGACAAATCCTGTTTTGTACTGAGTTGAATGGCTGCAAAACCTGAGCGAGTCTGGTGGGACTTGGAAGCAGGCCGTTGGGGAGAAGCTGCACTGCAGACTGCCTAGAAAGCCAGCAGGTCTGAGAGATGGAAGCTGGAGGGAGATGCAGACTCTAGATGGAGCTGCCAACTGAGGGAGATGTCCTAGTGAGTGCTTCCACAGCAAGAGGCTGCTTGTTTTCAGAGATGTACCCTGGCATTCTGGTATTACAGACAACAAGGATAAGTCTAGAATAAAGCAGTCAATAACTTGGAAGCATTTCCCTGCTCTACAAGCAGTTTTCTGGGGTTTTTTGTGGTCTCTTTTTTTTCCTCTCCAGAAAACCTGGAGATACCAGAAGAAAATAAAAGCTTTGAGAAAAGCATTATTTTTTTTTTAAACTATACATAAGGTAGCTATCTGTTGAAGGCTGAAGGGGAGCAGGATGCCAACAGAGAAGTCACATATTTGCTTTTCCAAATTAAAAAGTGTAATTGTAATTCTTTAAAATACTAGTAGTTTCAGTAAAAATGGTCTAATCAGTGTAATATTTAATTATCACCTGAAAGTGCTCTCCTTACTAACCAAAAAAAAAGTGGTCAGAGATCTTGTATATGCCCAAAGGGGGCACTAGGACTGAAGTCTTCAATGCTTTTTTAATAGCTTAATGAATTTTAAATATTGCTTATTTACAGAGGGGTTTTTTTAAGTGACAGATACTCACAATTCCCAATTTTAATGCAGATCTGAAGTTGACAGCTCAGGTCTCCTTTATTTTATGTCAGACACTTTTCTGACTGAAAAAGAACTGTTGATCATTTGCCTTGCATTCTTTTTTAATTTGGAAAAAACAATCATGCATGCAAAACCCCAATAGTATTTGTTAATTCCTAAACAGTTCATTTTCTTTTCAATTCAATTGCATTTCTTTGCAAATAACATCTTCATTATAATGTACAGGTAAAACCCAATGTGATACAACAGTATACAGAAAAGGCAGTTTATTACTGAGACACTGACATGGAACTTGGGAAATACAGCTGTAATTTTCACAGTTGTCAGAGACTCCTCTGTAACCACAGATAAAGCATTAGATCCCTGCAGACCTTCTCTATAAAACAGAGATGATGATAATATTCACATTCCTCATCCTTTGTCTATTTCTCTTAACTAGCTGGCAAGGTCTTTGGGCACATATGTCCCCTACTTGCTATTTTTATAATGGAACATGGATCTTGTTTGGTGCTTTCAGATGATTTTTTTTTTGTACAAATATTTTCAGTGATGAGAGAGAGATAAGGGAGAATTTTATACTGAGAAGGAATGCTATTATCTTTTGTGAGTTTATTCAGCATAAAAATGAGGAAGAATATGGCTCTCCTTGTATGTAAATTTTCACCATGGTAATTTGCTGTGGCAAGTGCATTTCATCCTTTCAAGTCACAAAGTTTCAAAAGAGAAAGAAAACATTCATTTTTTTGGAAATCATACCTTAAACCAAGTTACTTGAGGCTGAGGTCGTCCTGTTATTTTACACGAAAATTTGCCTGTTTGGCCTTCACGCACAACAACTCTATTGGGTTTTGTAGCAAACTTGGGTGGACTCTCTCCCCAGATGCTTGGCCTATGCTCCACAGATGGAACAGCAAGTCTTCCTCTGGAATGGCAATTGACATCCTGGTTTTACAGAAGAACTGGAAGCCGTTGTGGTTAGAGCACACTTCAGGAAGCATTTTAGACCAGTGGTCTGCCACCAAGGGTATATAATTGGTGGTAACAAAGACTGTAGTTACACAATAATTTTTTTGGCCAATGGAAGAAATGGAAATGCTGGTGATGACTGCTCTTGACTCCTCATGCAACTGACTAGTATGATGCTACACACCCTCATCCCACGTACACAGAGCTCACATATCAGATCTTGGGGACAACTTCAGTTGCTTATAAGCAAAGCTGGGCAAACCAAATGATAGCATGCATGTATTTTTCTGTTTCTTAATTGTCTCTTAGTAGATTATTTGTGCATACTTGTTCACTGCTCACAGTTCTTTATCATGTAATTCATTTTGACATTGAGTGCAATGAGACAGTAATTTCTGATTTATGAATCAGTAACTTGGTTTTGAAACATTTCTGACATGTCCTGGTAAAGATTTTTGGTTTGGGGGAGGCTTCTGTTTGGAATCCCATTCATTACGAAGTTTACAAAGCAAACATGAAAAGGGCACAAAACCAAAGCACACCCATCCCGGGTGAATGTCTGTTAAGTATAAATGCCCAGCTCTACTTACATGGATGGCACAGCTGGGAAATATGTGGAATGAAACTAGTGTGACATCAGTGACTGCAGTCCAAAACCCTCAGTTACACAGCCGTAAAGCAGAAAACATCAAGCAGTATTATAGCAAGGAAAAAAAAAAAGTGAAACTTCAGGTCTGTTAATGTCAAAGGAAACACTCACGCTCTTTGCTCTGAAGCCCTGGTACAACAAAGACACACATAAGCAGATGGTAGATGGTGACTTTTTTTTTTTTTAACCTATAATTTCAAGCAAACTGAACCATTTTCAAGGCCTTCTTTTCCAGATGGCCTTTTACCACATGCAAGTAAGATGTGTCAATACTTCACCAGGTGTCAGATACTAACAGAGACCGCATTGCCTTAGTCCCAGGTGCTGCCAAGACATGATGGTTGCCATATAGGCAGCTTGAGGTTTCTAAATAAGAGATGATATTAATTAAAGGATTTACATGGAGAAGAGGACCAGCAAAAAGTCTTGGGAGACAAGGGTTACTGTAATATGCTAAAATGGAAAGCACTTCATCACATAATTAAATATCTGATAGCTTTTAATGTCCTCTTCCTCATGCTACCACTAAAGAAGAGCATAAATGTGTATTAAGGAAGTCTTTTAGTGACCATCTTTAGGTAGTGTTTCTATATTTATGTATCTATATACACATACTAACACATTAAAAGAAAACCAACTACCAGCTAGCCTGGAGCTTTATGGCTGTTTCCTAGATATACACAAACTGAAATGTATATTTTTTTCCTTTCCATCCTCCCTATTTATGTCAGGCATAAACTTTCCATACCATAAAACTATTAATACTGAATAGGAGTAAAACACATGAGGATAAATAATGAGGACAATCACTCTAACTCCATGCAATGCAATGGATTAGGATAGTGCTTTGGAAAGTCTGAATGCATAATAAAACCTAACAGCAACCTTGACTGTCCTTTCTTACTTTGATTATTTAGCATGTGTGTATTTCTGTACCACATTTGCAATACAGATATTATAATGTAAAAACCCTCCTGGTTACTTAGCTTCACTTACTATTTTCACTGTTGCAATCTCACTGTATTCTGATCACTAACATAATCAGAAACATGTATTTTTGTCTACATCCAGGGAAACTCAGTCCCAGAGACATAAATAAGAAATAATTCTGCTTACCTTCAAGCTACTTATAAAGAAATGAATTCAGCTGTTGGAAGAATTAGGTCTGGTGCTTTTAAACAGCGCCATTCACTTAATTGTAAATGCTTACTGAAGTGCAGAAAGTACATGACAGCAAGAAGGTTCTTCTGTGTGCCAGCGCAGATCATCCCATCAACCCATTTTTTTTAACAACTACTCCAAACCCTTCTTCTAACAGTTACTCTAAAACAGAACACTTCTTTCTGCTGGCCTACAGTTTATCCACTGTTGCTTGGAAATACTTCAATTATATGTGAGAGAATACTGATTTCAGTTGCTTTTATTTCTTAGTAGTGACTTTTACAGCAGTCTTTGGAGATTTGGACTTAGAGCATTTGAGTTCACAAATATGGAAATTGCTGTAGCTGGTACTGCCCTGCCTCCGAGTGCTCAGCCATTCTTGCTATTCCCATCTCACAAGTGTGAGAAACCATGCCAAGCAGTTACTCAATTCCACTGCAATGCTGCACAGAACTGAGTCATCAACCACCAGGACTTGCTTTCCTCCATTCTCTCTGATTCTTGCACAGGTAAGGAGCCTTGGGGATGCGTTTCCAGTGAGGAGTTACTGAGAACTGGACAAGAATCCAACCCTTTTTGACTGTCCCTCAAAGTGAATCAGAGCTAAAGACAAAATGCAAGAGGCACTTAAAATGGGGAGACATGGTTATTCTTTAGAAAGACTCCTTTTACTTGTTTTCCTACCAAAACATATTTAGGTGTCTGTTAAACAATATCGAAGCCAATGGACTTCTTACCCAGGGGCTTTGGCACTGGATGGCAGGCTGTATTTCTTCAAGGAATTTCCTGTAAGTATAGGACAGAAAGACTGGAAGTCAGAAGTTTTATCAAGACCGTTGGGAATTACAGATACTAAAGACTATGTAAAATATGCATTTCTTCAGGTTTCAAACATAAAGGAGGAATGCAACACCTGCAGCATAAAGTTATGTCATCTGCAGTCCAAAGTTAAGTTCTCCAGTTTCAAAACCAAATTTTAGCAGAATTACCATCTAACCCTTGGCCTCAGTAGTAACAACACTGCAGATTATTTGTGCAAGAATATTTTTAAACAAGTGAGTGAAACACTATGTCCAATTTCTACAGTGCAGCATTAATTAAAATTAATTTAGCAAAAAGCCCAGTTTTGGACTCCAAAAGAGGTCGGTCTTTACTTGTTTTGTTTTTTAGTCCTGTACTAGCCCAGACTATCTTTTCTGTAAAATAATTTTTTTTGAAGCACAACAGTTCATCATGCTGGTGTGAGCAGTAGGGAGGTGTGTATAAAGTAGTGTAAGCTCAGCGCCATCTACTGCACACAGCATTTCTGGTAGTTTTGCACATTAAAAAAGGCTAGTGACCTGGGGTAGATCCAGAGTGGCAGCATGAAGCTAACAGCTCTGATGGCTGTGAAAAAAATTTGTTCTAGAGCCCTATAAGAATCTACATTACTGTCAGATAGGACAGCCATGCAGGACAGAAAGACGACATTGTGTTTCAGTCACTCATTTTTTTCAAGTAGCAGTCAGCCCCATGTAGGTATCTTTGCTGAGAACAGAAAAAATCTGCGCATTGCCATCTTGATGCACAGAAGGATTTTTAGAATAAAGACCATGTAATTCTTAAACTCTGAGGAATTCAGTCATTGAGTACTGGCATGAAATTGCTTTTAAACTGCAGCAAAGCCCAGGTCAGAATAACATATAAAAACAGTTTTAAAAAATCCTCCACCTCCATACAAGTTGTCACTCATAAAAGTTGTCACAACTTAAAACTAGGGGAAAAAAAAAGATTTTTGCATAATTTTTACAACAGAAGGCAGTAACAAGCATGCCAGATCTAAGCATATTTCAGTACGTACTCTGAAGATATCTGATAGAGATTTTGACTTTGAATAAACCCAAATGCTGGTTGTTTCAGGACTGCTGTGATTTTTTGCTTTACTTCAAGAATTCAACACAAAGTTGTGACCTGGGGAGCTTTGATATTCAACAGATCTCTGACATGACCAAATTGCAAAGAGAGAAGCAGTACAATTGATTTCCATCCTTCCCTGGCTTTGTGTCACTCTTTACATTTTAAATTTGGCAGTTTGTAACTATCTAATATGCAGATGTTCTCTTAAAAATTCCTGGGTTTGATCTTGGCTGTTTCCCATGTAACATTAAGCATACAATTACAACCAGGCGTTCAGCTTCGCAAATGGAAGCATACATGGAGAACTCCAGAAACCCACTGCCTCAGCGTGCCTATCTGATATGCTACAAAGCAACTAAGATGACCACAGTTTTTACTGCCTGAGAAAAAATGCTAACTTTCCAGGCCTTTGTTTCTGTCCTGATTGGTGGCTTTCATGAAAATTACAAAGTTTATAGCAAAGTCTTTAAAGCTAGGTCTTTTGTTACCTGGGCATCATCATACCCATCTGAAACTGAACGCACGTTTTATCTAGCTATAGATATGTAGTTCCCTGCAAAGTGTCTTAAACTGAAAGGCAATTAATGAATCTTACTCTTGCACCAGTGAGAATGCGTGTGTATACATTGTGATTTTAACCAGACAGTTTAACACAGCTTGTTCATTTAATTAAACTTTATAATTATCACAACAATGGTGTAAGTATCCTTTTACCTTCCACTGTCAGTTCCACAGTCACTTGACGAACCCCACCATCATTTGCAGCCTCACAGGTATATTTACCACTGTCGCCTTCCTGTACACCTTTGATTACCAAGCTGAATATCCCCCGAATGCTACGGTCCACAACATAATGGTCTCCCTCTGGGACAGGATGCCCATTTCTGTACCATGTGATCTGAGGTTCAGGGTAGCCTCTGACCTGGGAAGATGTGAGAGAGAGTGGAGAAAGAAGGCAAACTTAGAAGATGATGGTATTAGGAAGAAATGTTGGACATTAGGCAGTGTAATGGAAAACTCTTGACACAGAAGCTGTCAAACACATACTCTTTGCAAGCCAAATGTCAGAACATAATGAAATGAAAAAACTTCTAGATAGGTCAGACTGTTAAAATCATAAGACTAGTCAGGCAGATAGATACCTACACAGAAAGGTCTCCCCACTAGAATGGTTTGCCTGCAGAAGCATAGTGATGGTGCCAGTGAAGAATCCTGACACCTGGGTCCCCATTGTTCAGAGGCTCAAGGACAGTAGTGCTACTACACATCTAAGTATGCAAGACTGCAAGGTATCTAGACCAAAAAATTCTAGCATGATTGCCAAGGATTAGGCTTATATTGTAAATCTGTATGGAACCATCTAGTGTTCAAATGTACTGAGATATAGTAGCTCCTGACATACACAGGCAAGAAATGCAGACACATACCAAATTTTGACTTGATCTTTAAAAGAAGAAGATAAGGAGCTGCAATTTAAGAAAGTGTTAGTAAAGGTCATTCTCACGTTATGGTGGTAGGGGGACTGTAAATGTATTCACACACACTACTCAACCTAAAGAGCTTTGTAGTCTACTGGTAGCCCAAACAAGAGTTTTCAACAAAATGAACCAGTCATGTGCTCATTAGATAGCAACCATATTAATAGATCCTTGCCTGCTGTGGCATTAATGATACCTTCAAATTTGCAGGCAGATTCTCAGTATAACAGAGAATGGAGTTCTTGATTTCAATTGAGCTGCTGAAACCTGCTGAGGATATGTATCTGTCTTTCATAAAAAAATGGGAAAAGCAGACATACACCAGTTTCCACCAAAGAATTAACTCCTCAGGTTCTTCCTCTGCTTTACGAGAGATGCCATCCTCATTGAAGGTCGCTTTAGTATGTGTTAACTGTTAGCACACTTCCCCAATCATCATAACTACTGATTACAGTGTTTTCCCCTTTTTCCTATTCCCCCATTCTGATATGTTAGCTCTCCATCTTCTGACTCTTTGATCCTTTGCCTACATGTCATGAAGTAACTGAGTGGATCAAGATGAGCTGGGATGAGTAATAGTTGTGGCTGTGTGTGCTTGGGGGAAAGGAGAAATGTTGCATTTTGAACTACGTTATCAAATCTTGGCAACTGAACAGGAAGTCCCTTCAACCTCCAGGTAGGCAAAATATTGATCATCTGTCTTGATTTGAAGAAGGCTTGGTTGTGGCTTGCACAAATTCCTCCCAGCATTCTCCTCTCCGTTTCCAATCCTCATTTCAGCTCTGCTTTCTTCTGACTGCACAGCACTTACTTTACAAATTACAATCTTTAGCCAACCAACCTTACCCATTCTTAGTTTCTCCTCTTTCAAAACCTTTCATTTTTAATCTGGCCCCACCTCAGTCCAGCTGGGTTTCTCATCTGTTGGAGCTTAACCTACAGCTGTCAGAAATTTTGCTCTTTCCTTTAATTCCTTCGGTATTAGTTCAGACAATTTTGCCACTGATGTGGTGACCCTTCTTCCTGGCACTACTTACTCAATATATATATAAAGGACATTAATGTTTGCCAAGAGCATGAGTATGCTGAATAAGCTGGAGAAACTTTCCACTTCTGGTACAAATTTCCCAAGTTCTTTCAGAGTCTACCTTTACCCAAGTATGAGCCATGTTCTGTGAAGAATACACTGTGGGATCCTGCACAATGCGGAGTTGATTGCTGTTTAAAAATGCCACAGCATCTTTCTAAAGCTCTTTGTAGCCATGCTTTTTCTTTCCTGTGCTTTCTGAAAAACACCAGCTGCCACTCGGCCATGGCCCCTAACACTACTCCAGTATATTGGTTTAAAGCTTGCTCAGAGGGTAGGCTCCCAGGGGTATCTTTCTCAACAGATCTCATTTTCAGAAAAAGAGAGTTGAAGCATCAATATAAGATTTTTACAGTAGTGTAACTCTTGTTAGTTGATAATGTGCTCACTGGTACAGAAGGTGACTTCTACCAAAGAACTGTTTCTTACTATTAACTTGTTAATGTCCTCCTACCTATCTTTTCATTTTAGGTGAAGACACCAACAGAGAGATTAAGTGACTTACCCAAAGCCAGAGAGTATATTAAAATGGAATTTCTACCTCTTATTTTTGCTTCACTGGATATTAAGATTTCCTTGACTCTGAAATATTTGAGGCAGAATGGCTTTGAAACTGTTATTTCAAGTAATACAATATAGTAAGATGACAGAGTAGCACTTGAATTGGTGTGAAGAAAGAACTGCCTTTTCAGTGCATTGCTTCACAACCTCTTCACTAACATTAGTCTAGCAATACCTGTTTACAGCTGCTAAGATTCTGGCCTGTGAATACAAGTCATCATTTACACATCACCTAATATATTTAGTATTTTTTCCAGTTCACAATCATTCCTCCTGGTGTTTTCTTCTATGTATTGTTCAACCCAGCTTCAAAACTCCCAAGCATAAACCTTCCATCACTTATCCCAGGGAACAACTGGAGTTGAAGCAATGGGAAACACCTTCCTTCCATTTTTCTCTTTCTTTTATCATATTCTTAAGTCCCTCTTGGACCACACAAAGCCATTTTTAGCTGACCCCTCAAGCTCTGGTAGACCATTATGCAACACCCTTCCAGTATCACATGCCTATCCACATCACATTAAGTATTCTTCCATTTCTTCCATGTGTGGTTTTTGTATGCTTGCTATATCTGTATTATTTTGTTCATCCACATCTCTGCACTGAGGAAATGCCACACAGAAAATTACAAACACAGGCCATCAGCATGCCGTTTCCTTTCAAAAGGTTGAGTCACTCCCTTCTCAAACTCTGGACTTTTTTCTTTAATTTTTTGTCAAAAATGAAATGATGGGAAAGCAGAAGTTTACAGAATTGCTCTGTTGGAAGGATTTATTTCAGTTTGGGGTTTGGAATGTGTTTCAAACTGAGCCAGCCCTCTCTGAAATACATAGTCTTGCCATAAAAGTGTCAGGGACCCTTAAACGAATCACTGGTTACTAGGTTTTGATCCTAATGGAACAATTCCAGAACTGCAGCAGGTTTTATATTCCTCCCTAACCTTTCCAGAGCTCACTAAAAACATCTGCCTTGAATAAATCCACAGCAAAGAGAAATTTATCTGCTTATTTAATGCCCAGCAGAGAAGGCTATAACCTTTATTTACAGCTTGGCCTGTGTGAGTATTGCCAGTCCCAGTGAGGCTACAGCTTTTCTTTACCTGCTCTACAACACTAACAAGTGGAAAATTGACAGCAAGCAGCAAATAACCATTGTATTAGCACAAACTTGAGTTTTGAGTTTTTTGTCTGGACCCATCAACTGCTTAGATTCTTCCTGGAAAAGTCTGCTAAGTTAAAACAGGCCTTCTGCTCCATGCATCAACACAGCAAGTAGAAAGAGCTGAGAGAGAACCTGTTGCCTGTGAAACTTCCAGAGTTAAGATTCAGTTCTGCATCTAGGTCTGGGGAAATGCTATTGGAAAGGGTTATTACTAGGCTCCCAAAGGAAAGAAATAAGGAGAAAAAATAAAACACATCTATTGAAGCTGTACACTAAAGGACAGTATTAAAAATGTGCTACTACAAACTATTCCCCATTGTCGCAAACCTAAAGGCATTCAGTGACCACCAATGCCAAATATATTCAATGACCCTTTTTTCTTCTTTGAAAACACAGGAAAGATTTTTCTAAAACTTGACCTATATCTATGCTCCATAAGAGAGCTGTTTAAATACCAATTTCAAAAAGTAGGTTTGCCTACTTAAATGTGTCACAGTTGCACTAGCTGTTTTGGCTCATGCTTTTAACTTCAAAGTCATACACCCCACTTTGTAATGACTGTTGCTGGCACCAGTGAGGTTAACAATGAATTCAAACCCACAGCACCCAAAAAGAGTCAGCCATAAGTGACAATAAACCAAAGTGTAAGTAACTGTGAAACACTGATGGGGTGTGTACTATTACTGAGTGTTTCTCACTTTGACAGCATCACCTTAAGACTATTGGAAATGATGGCAAACACTACATGACATATTCTACCATTATGTTCATTATACTGCTTGACATTAAGGCCTAGATAAACGTCCCGTGTTGCTGCTCAAGATTACGTCAATACACAAGCAATGAGATTGAGAAGAAAACAGCTATTAAAAGGATGTCGTGGTTTGAAACACTCCCCACCCGCCAATTACATCATATATATAGCACGTGCATCAAAAGTTGTATTAAGACTGGCAATGATACAACTGTTACGAAGTGGTTATTCAGAATAACTCCCCTCATAGAGATGATTTCATATGCTGCAATATGAATTCCACCAATGACTAAAATTCCTCTCAAGAGACAACCTTTCTCCCATGAAGTCAGAATTTTAAAACATCCAGATTCTGTCAGCACATAGTGTTCAGTTGTGCTGCTATTTCTGTAGACTACCTTTGCCTTTAATTCCACAAAATCCAGAATTAAGACCTATGTATGTAAACTACTCAATCATCCAATAAAACAGACAGCTGTATTTGGGTGGTTCAATCCATCTAAAGAAAACTGATTTTGAATCTACCTTTGAAAGATACAAACATTCTCTATTCAGCTTTTTATACTTCTCACACTATTTAAAATGTGGCTTTAAACCCAATTTGCATACCTTGCTGCTTTTTGAGGAAGGTTGTCCCCTTTGTAGGCTGTTAAAGAATAACAGGGTATAGTAGGTAGTATTTAACATCCTAAAATAAGCAGGTTTGCCGCTTCCACAACTATATGACACTGCTTTTTGACACCTGGTGCTCAGTGAGAAGAACTTGATATCGTAACTGCCCATTTGGGACAGAAAAATACAGAATATACTCAGAGAAAATCTATGGAAGTTTTTGTTGTTTTAATTAACATGTGCACTGATAAAGGGTTATGCAAAAATAGACTTTTCCACTCGTCTTGAGACTTTTAGGGATATGCAGCCCTTGAGGCTGTATCTCATTCATTGCAACACAGAAATAATTTATTAAAAACACTGATAGTTAGTAGCATAGCTAGCACATTTATAGTTAGACTGTAGCGTCCAGAAGCATTCAAACAGCATGAAAACAAAGTTTGCATGACCTGGGTAACAAATCTTGCAAGAAGAATGGCAGTAATGAGAAATGTTTTCTAATGCATAAAGGTTCCTGCAAAGCAGAAGAGAAGAAACTGTCTCCCACATCCACAGTGGATAGGACAAGGAACAGACTTTTAAGAGAAATTGGCCAGTGGGTTGGTAGATGATATGTGCCATCAGTGACTTCCTTTAGAAGAACGGTAGGTGTTTTGCTTGTTTGGCTGCCGGCCTATCTCAACATTAAGGAATGCCAGAGAGTGAGGTAACTTTTTGAGAAGGGTTTGTAGCCTGTCCTCTGTCCCATGCCCACCTTCAACCAGAAACCAGTCATTTCTGGGAACTACATCTCAGAAAAGGCCACAGAGATCAGCAGCTGCAAAGGGATAAGAAGAGGATAGCCTCAGTTGTAGTTGCCAGATGTTACCATTGAGCTCCAAAGGGTATGCTTTGGGGAGATCATTAGAAGTCGTATCAGGAGGAGACATCAAGGGAGATGTGGAAAATCATTCGGAATATCTGACAAACTTTGACCTTTATTCTGCTGCCTGCAAACAAAAGCCTGACACAAAAAATGAAGGGACTTGGCCTAGCAAATACTCATTACTAGAAGGGCATAATCTGCTTGCACCTTTTGCAAAACTTAAAGAGTATTGATCTATCAGATTGTATCAAGAAAGCATCAGAAAAAATGCAATTAAGTAGCATGACAAATTTTGTAATGTAATTCAACTCAAAGAAGTGAAGATATAGAAAAAACCAATGTATAGCACTTACACTTGAAATGTGGTAGAGACTGTATAGTGTACCTCTTCTTCCAGTGTCTAGGTATCAGCAAAAATGGAATATTATTTACTTTATTGCAAGTTATATATTGGATGGGCTCATCTGAAGGTCATACAGTTGAAGGCTCTCATGCAGCCCCAAGAGATTCAATCCAGACAGTAATAGCTGTTCTGTGGATGTGGCTCATCCTAGGTCCTACAAAAAAAGAGGTGTTTCCCACAGTCATCAGGTTCTAGCCAGCATCCTCTACCTTCCCTGAATCAAGAGCCAGGACGTTTTGGATCTGGACCTTGATCAAAATACTTGTGAAGGGAATGAAGGACTCAAGAGCAAACTTAGCAGAGGATGCTAAGAAGCAGATGCGCTGTAGCACATGCTCTGTTCACGTGGACAGAGCTGTGCTCTCTAGCAAGAAAAAAAGCCACTTCTTGTTGTAACAGTTCATACTGATGTGAACTCCTAATGTCAGTCTTAGGAAAAAAGTACTACAAAACTGTGGAGACTACAACATGAACATCATGAATACGACCCCAACTAAAGATGGTATATTTTTATTTTAATTTAAACTTTTTGGTTAGTGCAGGTGGGAAACATGGTTATGGTCAGTGCGGCTCTTTTGTAAGTCTTGTAGCAAAGCTTCTGTTAGGCTCAAGCTGCAGTTTGCTTTGACAAATGAACAGCAGATGTTCTTCATAAAGGAAAGTGGACATGATACATTGTTAAGCTCCTTCTGAAATTTTAAACACACATAAACCATATCTCAAGAATAGTGTATCCATTTTAAAAGCTTGCTTCTACAAAAGAGAACTTGCCTGGCAAGGTTAAACATGAAAATGTTAAGTATTTGGAGACTTAGCTACGACCTTGCAAACAAAGCAAATAACCTGCCTCTTCTATGGAGCAGTCTAGAACCTACAATTGCCCCATTTAAAACAAAAATCGAATACATACTAGGACTAAACATAGCTCACTTCAAAGCATTAGCTATTCTATGTACAAGAAACAATAATGGTCTTTCTGTAAAACTTGGGTATGTTTTTGTTTAAGTGCTGAACTCCTGTACACTACATCTGGTGTTTAGGTTTCTTGTTCCACATGCACACAGTCCTCACAAATTAGTTCTTTGGGCGTAACCTTAACTGGAACACAACTCCGAAGATGTAAGTCTTCTCAACTGGTGTGTGTATTTATCTGTTTCTTCTTCCAAATGGTATGGAGCAGGGAGAGAAAAATGACAACGCAGGCCTTCAAACAGACAACTGTCTCGCAAAAAAAAAAAAAAAAAATAAAAATCCAACCCCCAAACCAAAAAACCAACCAAAACCAGCAACATTAAAAAAAATATTCAAAAGTAGAAAGTAGAATCGAACATCTGCAAAGCACCACCAAATGCTACAACTCTTTCTCCAGGCACCCATCCCTGGCAATCGCTGCATTCTGTCCTTGGGCAATCTGAGACCATGCATAATTGCGTTGAGCTCCTCAAGATTTCACCTATAGAAATTTCAAACTGTAGACATTTTTTTGATTCTCATTTGTGGCAATGAAAAGAAAACCTTGCCAAACTGAGGTCTTTGATATCACTAATGCTAACATCGTGAGTGAAGGAATCTCATATTCTTTTAGTTTCAGGTCGAAAGATCATATGCCACAACACTAACACAGAAAGGCTGCAAGATTTGTCATTGCCTCATTTGTCCTGATGAGAGATACAGAAGAATTACCTGGAGATGCAATTGATAGAATTCAGTGGAAGGGTAAGGAGACCCAGGAGGTAAAAAGACACTTAGCACTTTCTTCCTATTTATTAAAAGCCATTCCTTTAAAATTATTATTTCAATGCAACTGTTAGTGTGCCATATGAAGTTTACCTCTTCCTAGTCTCATGGAAAAACCTGTGACCCAATTTCAGAAGATGCTGAGTAATGTGTAGTTTTCATTGACTTAAAACATGATAGTGAGTGCTGAGCGCTTCTGCACATTTTGACTGCTCTACCCAGCTGTGGGGATATGAATGAAAAAGCATACTTTTATTTATTTTTAAAAGTCCACTAAAACCCCCACAATATCATAAACCTACATGGACCAAGTTCAGATTTTGGATCCTGGATCTAATCAGTAGATCACAGGATACAATTACAGAATTTGGGTGAGACAAGCTAGGGGAAAGTAAAGAGTTAAAGGATTCTCTACATTTTCACATGAGACCCCCTTTCATAGAGTTTCACTCTGCTGTATGGCAATGTGCAAGGGTTTCTGCAGGAGCTTAGCAAAAAGTCCTAGAAAGTGTGGAATGATTTGATCACATGGAAGAATAACTTCCTGCCACATTTCTGTGCTTATTCGCTCCCTGACACCAGTACCAACAATGTAGAATTCTGCAGCAAAAAGACAAAAGTTTATCTTATACAAAATTCTTTGACTCTGATGAAAGCTCATTACATCTTGCTTCATTAACTTTGCAATGCTCCATTTGTCTGGAAGCATGCTTTCAGTTCAGATCAGAAACCAATTCTAGCATTACATGTACATTACTTAGATAATCTAGAAGAAACATACATAACTGGGTCTAGTGAACTGCTAGTGCACTTCACAATTCCTAACTGTCTAAGTAGGAAGTCAGGTACTCAAGTACAAAACTTCCATCTTAAAATACATAAAGAAACATGCACACAGAAAATGCATATGCAAACACAGCCATTAGAGTGGTCATGGGCAAAAGATGCTAAAAGAAAGGAAAGGTGCCCAAAACAGTAACGCACTGGAGAATTCATGAAAAACAGCAAGCTTCTTTGCAAGGAGAACACTTTGGGCCCTACATTTCTGTGAAGCTTTACAGAAATGATACAAATAAAACTGGTTTGGATTTTCTATCCAAAAATGTCAAGTTGTGAGATGGTCACAAAACCAGATTTACTTCATGCGTGCAGCTGAAATTTAGAGAACAGCCAGAAGTTTCACTGTGGAGCATACAAGCCTGAGCAAGTGCAGTGACATCCTTAGGGCAGGCTTAGGACAGCCTCTGAGACTGTGTGCAGGGAACTCTCTGTTTTAACCTTGTTGTGCAACATTTTACTGTGGCTTCCTATTTTTTATATTTCAGAAAATAGCAAATACACATTCTTTATTCTCTTCCATGTCATTCATGATTGTATAAATCTGTTTCAAGTCCTTGGCTGCTTGTATTGTTCCAGCTGAAGAGCCTTTGGTTTTTAATCTGTGCTTGTACTAGGAGCCATGAAATACCTCCAATAATCCTTGTCAAATTTTATGTTCTTTTCTAACCTGCGATAAGGACAGATCAGAACTGCATGTAGCATCCAAGATGTGGGAACCCACAGATTTCTAGATTGACACAGCAAACTGTTGGGGTTTTTCTTTTTTTTCCAATCTTTTTTTAACAGTATTTGCGATTTTTCCCACTTTGAGCTGATTAGTCAGAGCACTGTTCAGGGCAAGATCTCTCTTTTAAATAGTAATAGCTAACAAAAATTGAACTAAGTATATTTTATTTTTCTACTTTGTACTCATCAATGGCAAATGGGGTTTGATATTTTATAGTCCAGTCACTAAACAGAATGTGATCCTTTTGCAGAGGCCACCCCACCAATTTTAGTTTTGACTCTTTAAATTAGTTCTGCATTATCTGCAAATTTTGTTACCTCACTATTCAACCCTTTTTTGCAGATTGCAAAGGTGCTGAACACAACACATACTACCACAATTCTTTAGGGGAATCAGTATTTACAGTACTCCCAGTAGGGAAGAATTTATGATTATCCATGGAAGACATGGTCTGCTAACTGAAAAGCAGACAGCAGCTGCAGATCATTTCTTCTTCAATCTTCTATATTTAGTCATATTTTCCTGTAAAATTCAGTGTGGAGAGTTCCCAGAGGTGCACGGAGTATTGGCTTTGTGCTCAGTCACCAGAGTATAGCTGTTTGAATAAAGCATTGCTTTCCCAGGTACCTTAACATCTACAAGTCTGTTTGTCCTAAATTGTTTCTGAAGGACTCAAGTGGAATTTCAGAGCAGCACTGGGTTCCAAGCTGCTTTGAGTTTATTTAATTTCTAAGTTCAAACACCAGCCCCAATTAACGCACCTCTTAAGAAAATGCTTAAGCCATACTTACGTCTTTTGGAATTAATCACATGCATAGTTACTTTTCCTAAATTAGATTTTGTTTCATTTAAATAATAAATTTAAATTTAATTGCATTTAAAGTAACAATGATATAGGAATCTTCAGTCAGCCCCAAAATAACCTGAAACATCATTCAGATGAAATACAGAACATTATCAAGGTGGACTCTACCCTTTCTAGTATAGTGCATGTGAGGAAAACACACTGTGTAGAGAAACACATTTCTGTGTGGCTATAATGTCAATCAGCAATTGAATCAGAGGCTGTAAACCTCTGTTACACTAATGGGGGCATTTTCACACAGGTGTTGCAGTCTCAGAGTGGCAGAGGTTTTTTGATGGAGCTTTAATAAATCATTCTACCAACAGCAACATCTGCCTTTTTACTTTCCCCACGTTGTAGCCAGCTGACCTGTAGCCATTAAGCACATGAGGAGAGTTTTATGCAAACCACCCATATAGCTCACCTGGACTTTTTTTTCATGTAAATACAAGCTTTCTGACCTTACAATGGGATTATAAGTAGACTGAATCTCTGTCCATTTTTAGATTTATATTTACATTTAGTTGTTGTTCAATTTTACCGCTTTTTTAAAAAGTTTGTCTAGGTTAGCAATTCAAAAACAATCAGAAGCCATAAACCTCAGATAAAGTCTAGAAGAAAGCTTAGGCTATTTCCCCCAATTGCCACTCAGATGCTGTCCTGGCTCCCTCCTACTCCCTTATAGTTGCTGCACATTTTTATGAGTTACACTGGCACACAAATATGACAAGGTCTCTGCAAAGCAGTGAAATTCTGACAGTTTGTCAAAGGAGGAGTGTGCAGGATACTGAGTTACGTACAAACTGGTGACAATTTCAGTTCCAAAATAGGTAGCTGTCATGTGGGAAAGTGTCACTCTGACTTCATAGCTGAGGATCTGAGACACGGAGACACTCAGGGACTTTGCCAAACTCACACTAGAAGGAAATCAGCTTTCCATATTTAGTAAAGTTAGATCAAATTATCCGACCACATAGTTCCTCCTTGCCAAGACATTTGCCATTGCAGCAATCAATGCAAAAACTGAACTGAAGTTGCAGTACAGGAGGGCAGCTGCTCTTCTTACCCTGAATAATGACTGACACCATCAACATCATATGAATGTGTTTGCGTATAGGTATCTAAGTGCACAGTATCGAGTAACAGTAAAGACGGTCCAGACAGAACAGGTCCAGAGCCTTGGCAGCAAAAAGAGAAGCATGCAAAACAGTGTTACAAATAAGAGAATGTTAAGTCACCACCTTAGAAGAACGTGAACAACATAATAAGATGTGACTCTGCCAGCTCTCAGTAACTTCATTACTGCCATGCAGCTCCGCAGAACACCAGTGTCCATAGAATGGGCCAAAAAGATTTCAAAGGCAAGGTTAAACACAAGAGATCTCAACAAAACAAGGAAGATAAACTTTGCAGCCCTTGCTTGGGTGAAACTCTCATCAATTTTAATGATAATTTTCTCTGCTTCTGAGTCTCTTCATACAGAAAAAAATAAGGCAGACTGAAAAGAGGAAGCTTTCTTCCCATGGACCAACTGATGTGAAGGCCTTTTAAAAAGTGTTAAATTTTATGAAGTGCTGGATAGTTTCAATAGCTTAAAATGCCAAAAAATGCAAAGAAATAGCTGATCTGTGTGCATGGTTATGGGTCATTTAAGATTATGCAGTAAGAATGTAAATGAGTTCAAAGGGAAACAACTGTGGCTGCTGAATGGAAGTAAGGCTCTTGGTAATTGTCCCACATAGCCCAGTAAGCCCCTAAAACATGCTCTCTTTCCCTGTCCTCCTCCTTCCCATCTTTGGTGATTCTGAATCAAGATGTCTATCAAATATTACTAAATGAAGCAGCTGCTTTAAGTCAGTAGCAATGCACTGAGGAGCATGCCAGAAGTTTCCTGATAGGACCTCATTTCAGAGCAGCAGCAATCTTTACTACAGAAAACAAGATTTTGAAAAATCAAACCAGACTTTCACTGCGTTGCGAGAGCTGTCAGAACAGGAGCAGTTCATTCATTTCCACTTCAACAGGACAGCCTGATTTACTGTGTTTGCTGCTACTTTTGTTCATAAATTTTATTTGGCAGCACTAGGAGAAAGCCTGAAACACAACAAGTTTAACACAATAAAAATAAGTTGTTGGGAAGCTGTCTCCCCTCTCCCTACCACAAAAAGCTTAGCTTTTAACACCTGACAAAGGTTTTTACTTTCAGTTGTGAATCCTTTGTTCAGTAGCAGTTCAGAAAGGTGGATAAAGATTGTTTAGACCAAGCAGGAGCACTAAGAAGCCCCCTGACAAATACAGGATGAAATTAACACCAACAACTCACTCTGTTATTAGCAAAATGTGTGTACATCCCCACTTAGAAGGAAAACTGTAAGCATTTAGCTGTTTTATCTCACAGAACTAATCATAGAAAAAAAAAAAAATGAGCCACAGCTTGAGACTGAGCCACAGCTTGAGACTGGGACATCATCAGGTCAAAAATCTCTGCTGATACCACACAAAATAAGCAAAACTAAACAGTGTCAATTATTTTCAGAGCAACATCCCTTCATAACAATAATATTTGAGGTTTGAATTGGCAGTCACCTTTTAAAGATGACAATCCACCAGTTTCTTTCCTTTCTCAAGAGAATTATCATCATTCACTGTAATAACACTTGCAAAAAACTAATTTTTCCATTGTATATTATTTCTGGAAGACTGAAAGATTATTATTTTTTACTTAACAGTGTGAAGTTTCTGTCTTAATAGGATGTGAATTTCTTTTATGCGTCACTGAATACTAGTGGCCCTATCTTCTTGTAGGAGCTATGCCACTGACCAAGAGAGCTTCATATTTTCCTAGTTTGGGGATGCTGTTCTTACGAATTCAGTATCAATACATGCTATCAACAGGTAAGGTATCTATATAAATTTACATGAGCACACACAGTATGCAAGACCTACTGTGGAAAATTAATAAAAAAGAAAATATGTTCTTTCTTTCTGTGCCCAAAACACACAGCTACTGGAAAATATGTTTGGAGCTATGAAATTCATAATTAAGGCCAACAATCCACATCTGGAATGTAAGGTGGTAACAGAAACTCTTTGCTCTGAATGAACATGCCCGTACTTTATCAATTTCCAGCCAGACAAGATTTATTTCCTGCAATTTAGGGGTCTGGCAGTGGCCACAGAAAACACTAAAAGTGGATTTTGTTGCCGAGTTGACTGCACAGTTGCATGTTCATTTAAAGACCGTCTGCTGATAGTGACGAATGCTGCTGGCAAAGGCAGTGCTCTGGGTAGGCTATAAAAATTCTCCTCAGTTATGTGTACTGCTTCGTTGTTAATGCTACTTGGTAGGACTGGCAAGCACACTGGGCATGAAATATCATTTGTTTCAATTTTCATTAAAAAGTAGAACTGATGCAATTACAAAGAGGTATAAAATGCAATATTGGATTGTGAAGATATTAATACATTAGACAGCCTAAACATCTAGCATTTCTCATTGCATTTATTCAGCCATGTGCAACTTACTGCTGTGCGTTAAATAATTAAGACTTCCATACACAAGCCTATTGCAAAACATCAACTGCTCATTAGCAACTGTCAGTGATGTTTTAAGCTTTCCAGGCTTCAGACATATACTTTTTAATAACAGCTTAACAGAGCTAACTCATACAGTACAATATACAAACTGCTGTGTTTAAAATAAAAATAAAAATTAAGGGCTGAGAAACAACTGTTTAAAAGAAAAAACCCTCAAAGCACTAACTGAAATACTAAGTATAAATTGATGTGGCTATAAATTTCTAGTTCAACAGTTCAGAATAAATATTTATAGACATGCTGAGTTCAAGAGAAATTTTGTGGGCTTGCCTCTTCTTTCTAATGCTTTCTCTCAAAACTAAAATTGCTGTGATCTTGGTAAGAGCAACATACACGTGCACTCAAAAATAGCTACGTTTGTTTAGGTTGTGGAAAAAGTGCTTACTCTGCATATGCTTTCAATAGAGCTCCACTTAACTGCAGTTGCTGGCATTCCTATTGAGGGATCTGAACAAATCCAACATAATGTTTTCCATTAAACCTATGAGCGTGTAACAGTCTCCCAAGCAGACAAATCTTTGTCTACACTTCTGTCCATTAGCATATCCCAACAGGCAAATAAATTAGCTTTTGTGTCAAGGCACCGAGGACTCAATTCTGGCACTGTTGTTTTCATTAAGTGATGTTCTTAATCCAACAGCACTTACCTAGATATTAGTGATATTTGCACCTATTGCAAATCCTAACTTTCTCTTCAAAATGAGAAGCTATTTATCTCCCATAAGGATAGGTTCATGTCTGAGGTACTGGATGGGAACTGAACTTCTGGAAGACAGCAGTTCAGGTCTGAATTCAGGCATGTATTTCTGTGGGATCTTGCACAAACCAGTAAATCTCACTGTGCTTCAGTACTCCACGTGAAGGTCAAGGGGGGTACCAGTGACTATTTCCTCTGTTGTTTTAGCTAGGATGGTCATCAGAGAAGGGTCCAACTCCAGTCTGGCCTCTGTGTTAGATGTGTTAAATACAATCAGCAAACATACACTAGGACTCCAGTTGAATTAGGCTGTTTAAGTGGTATATAAGCAAAAATCAATACCGTTTACTATAGTTCTTTAGCCTGTATTTCCAAGATTTTATCCTAATTTTTCTTCCAGTGCCCTGGCTTTTAACATAACTTTGTTCTGAAATATTTATATTTGCCTCCCTGTAGAGACAAACTGCTGAGTTACTCTCCATCAGAATTTATATAGACCAAAGAATCAAGCTTAAGTATATTGAACTCCAGGGTGTTCACAGAACAGAAAATTTCTTTATTAATTTTTTTCCTGATAAGTATAGGAATGTAATATAAACGAGTTAGATTTCAGATATCAGATACTACCATGTGTGGGGGGGTGCTTTTACAAAACTTTTACAAAACAGTGTGCATTACACTAATATTCTATGCTTTGCAAAACCAATTTAAATAATACATGCACCATAACTATAGGCTTGCCTGTGTATTATGGGGCACATGGAAAGAATGGCAACCTCTCAAGCCACACAGTTACAATTTGACTCTACTGTGCAGCTAGAGGAAAATTACCATTCTGATTCAACATAAGGCAAGAGAGCATAGAGCCGGATGAAATCAGCTCAATATTCTGTCGCCAAAAGCCAAGTAACCATGAACAATATTATTTAATTTATCAGTCTTTGCTTCCCCATTTTCTCTGGGCTATGTGTTCAGATTGTTGTCATCTTTAAATGAAAAGTTCTTGTATACATTACACACCAGCATACAGTATGACTTTTAACTAGCATTTTAGTAAGCTCAGCTGTAGTTATAATAAATAGTATATTCCATAGACTAAAATTTACTATAGAATTTTGAAAAGGTGCAGCCAAACAAGGAAAATTCAGAAAGAAAGATAAAATTCATTTTTCTATTTCACCTCATTCTGCACATAAATTACAAAGGTCTCTGTCCAAGCAACAAAAGCATGCAAAGCTGACTTGGAATTTGAAACAGTTTTAGCCACAGTATTTTCAGAAGACAAAGATTGCGTTGTTCTGTCTGGCTGCAGGTTTACAGCAATGCACTGATTTACAGAGAATAAAGCTATCTTCATCAACGGAAAGCCTAGAAAAAGTTTTGGGGTTTTTTTTTGTGGTTTGGTTTTTTTTTTTTTTTTTTTTTTTAAATGGAACATTTCTGGGTTTTCACTCTTCCATGCAGAGTGATGTATATTCCTAAAACTCCTCTGAAGAAGAAAAGCATAAGAGCTCAGGTTATCTCTAGAATCTCACTACAACATATCCTTGATGTGGGAAGGCTAGCTCGGAGGTCAGGTTACTAACTTGCAAGTCCACAAACATGATTTAATTCCGAACCAATAACCTGGCTGTCAAGTTTCCTAAAAGAATAAATTCAACGTATTTAGGCAGACAATTAAAGGCCCTTATACTGGACTGGTCATCAGAGATGACCAGTCAGTGGAGTGCCTTGATTTTTCTGGCTTCTACTAGTGCAGAGCTTTGACACATAAGCTCTGACAGCAATAGGAGTAGCAGTGATTCCCTTATCAAGCACTACCCTAACATGTCAACATCTCTCCTCTTCCAAAGGTTATCTCCTCCATGTAAGAGAACAACACAGGTATGTGCATTCACATGTGGTGTTGAATCATGAACTGGTATGACTTTTGGCTTAAAAATCACAATGAAGGCAGGTTTGCACCCAGACACTAAACAATAAACTCTGGCAGCTTAGGCACAAGAAAAAATGTGCTGTTTCAAGCACCTGCAAGAGATTCAGTAACCTCCAGTAACATAATGATTATGTCTTACAGACTGCATATTGAAAACCAAACTGGGCACCTATGGAAGGACAATCGGGCCTTGCCCACTTTTGTTCCTGACTGTACCCTCTGTTTGGATCCTGAATCTGGCTCATTGCTCGCCGTGTCTGGGACCATCAGTAGACACAGTTAGAGCACACAGCACTGCCTGCTGTGTTCGGAGCCTGTGGGACTGTGGCCCATCAGTGATGGCACAGCCCACGCATGGCTCACCCTCAGCTCCTGGCTTGCTTTCCTTTGGGAAGCAGCCAGCCCTTGCTGCTCCCTGTCAGACAGACTGGTTTCTCTCCTTCATGAATGGGTTGAATTGTACATGATTCACAGCAATGTTATTTTCTGTTCAGCATGCACTTAGACACTAGGGAGTCCAGATGTTACATGTAAAAAAAAACCCTATGTTGTCTGGTTTTGCCCAGTAGGTTTCCAAACTTCACACTGTATCCACAAGTGAACAGAGCCAAGTAACATCTCAAAAGCAAAAATTTTTAGCTTTGGAGTCTAGGTGCTAGAGTGAGTGTGGACTGAGGAAAATGCCAATGAGTAATGATGTGTTTTGATTATAACCCTTCTCCACATGTGGCCTTCTGCAAAGTTTCTGAATGCATCATGCTTGCTATCTATTAATGACTACTTTCTTTTCCTACAGGGGAAAAGCAGAATTATACCAAAGAGTGTGATTTGGTGTCATTTGGTATAATTTAGGTCAAACTTTCAGGGACACATTTATAGACAGTCAAATGCATACTTTGCTATTTTATGTGCTCTCATACTTACACATAGCACTGAACCACTCCCTGACCTTTGTGGTTTCATCAGTCAGATGAAAGCAAGGTGCTGGAGTGAAGTTTAAGCCTTGCTTATGATGGGAGAAGGCAAATATATTACTAGTTAGCCAAATGCATGTCTGATAAGTATTCCATCCTACCTTTTGGGTCAGCCACAAAAAGGAAATGTAAAGTTTTTCCAGCTAGAGGCATATTATTGGAAGAAAAAAAAAAAAAAGCCAAAACCCCCTCCCCATTTCATGCCTCTCATGGCACTATAGGTTATTGCAGCACAAGGAAAAGGAAGTTAACTGCTCACACTGTTCCAGTTACTAGGTCTTCTTTAACCTTTAAGCCTATTACGACTGTAAAAAGAATCAAATGCACAATTCCCCAAAAAAGCAAATTTAAAACATCATAATGATAAGTTGCAGTCACGTTTCATGTACTGCTAAGAACATTTATTTAAATATGAAAGCACAATGCTACATGATGAGCTTTATTGACAGTGGAATTGACCACAACAAAGACTTATGCACTGGCCCTGAGGAGCAAGGGAGACTAGCCTGGAAAAGATGATGATATTTTTCAAAAAGCAGAATTGAAGAATCTAGTAAGACTTTGTTGAAATTTGAGAGACTCATGATTAACCATCATGCGACAAGAAAAATAAGAATTATACCGACTGCTTCTACACTGACTTACACAGACTCAATCTCTGAACATATCTTTGTTCAGCTATTTAGGATATGCTGATTAGCTGTTTTTCTCTTGGGAAACAGCTAGTTTTTCTTCTATTCCTTTTTCAGACGTTTTTATCTTATCATCCCTAAGTGGTGGACTGTATGATTAGTCATGGTATTTATTCCATCATTGTTTTTGTAAAAGACTGAACCTCCTTTACACCACAATATGAATATTTTCTATCTCCTTTTTCTCTGCAAATTTGTCAATACATAATTTAAGAATGTTTTCTCTGACTTCTATTTAAGGACTACAGAAAAATAGGAAGTCCAAAAAACCCTAATAATGAAGTAAATTTTCTTCTAAATCAACTCTAGGGATATCCCTATGGATAAATCCTTAAACACACTCACCTTCTTTAGCTGACACAAGGACATGCTTTACGATGATACATCACACTAGCAGGTGATCACAAAACAGATATCTACAATGAACTTTTCAGAGTCAACAGTTTGTTGGTTCCCCCAACTCAAACTGGAAGCAGGTAGATGCAATTAAATTACACAGCATTTTATTGTCTGGTTCCTCATGTGATTGTAATTACTTCTATCTCAAAATCCAAAATAATTGGAAACACATTAAAGAAAAAGTAAAGAAAGAAGGAAAAAGTGGTGACTGACAGTAGCACAAATGCATGGTCTGGCTTCAGCTAAAACAATGCTGGTTTGGGTAGATACCACACAAAATAATAAGAGATTCTCTTTAGCTCCATTACATTAGTTGAAGTGCTCTAAAAAACTTCTATTATTATTATTATTTTTAGAAGTTGCTTTTGATGTTCCTTTAATCACAGTAGTTAGTACCAAAACAACCAAGAACAGGGAGCCAGTCTTTCTGCCATTGCACAGAGCAGCAGAGAACTCCTGTTCCCAACTGGTTCTAGATAAGCAATTAAGGTGGAAAAGGAGATAGAAAGCAAACAGAATAATAAATATGATAGTGGTAAATAGCACATTTTTTCCACAGTTTGGGGCTGGATGGGTTACTGAAAACAGGCTTAATTATACAAAAAAAAAAAAAAAAAAAAAAAAAAAAAAAAAAAAAAATCAACCCTGAGAAATGTCAACTGAGAATATGGATACTGTATGTCCAGTCTTCCCCAGTCATGGCCTCTTTCCCGCTTAGAAATTTTGTCTGGGTGGAATTTGAGGATATTCAGCATTGTCTAGGATTTCTGAATGTCTGGCAAATTGGAGCAACTCTGATAAAATTTCTGACTAAACTTTGCTGCCAAATATCCAGAAATCTTGGCTGTTGCCTCAGCGCATGTGCAGATGAGCTGCATGGGATGGTATACGAAGTACGGCACTTTTAAGAAAATCATCACACACACTGCACACAGGCTGCACAAAGAATGCTTAAATACTTCTCCCTGGAAAGTCCTGAATATATCTATGACAGCCATAGGTGACGGGGAGACAGATATGAAGTGAATTTATGAGTTAAAGAGACTGAGAGACAGAGTTGGAGCTCACAGACTATCACTCCTGTCTAAAACATAGAAATTTCTTGAGCAGCAACTTGTACCCCTGTTTTTTCCTAAAGGACATATCATACACAAGGCAGGGAAAATGGGTGCCAACGCATGGGTGCTTGTGTCAGTTGATGAAGGGAACTGTCTTTGAATAATTCTGGTGTAGATGACACTGCGTGGGGAAGCAATCCCACCTTAACCACTTCCCAGCAGAGCAACCACTCCCACTTCGCCCTTGTCTAAAGCTGAAACTCTTTTGAGCTACTGTTTCTATATACCAATACAGAGTTATACAATAAAATAAAATAATGCATGAGAACATGTAAAAGCTTAAAAAAAGCGCACTGTGGTAAGTGAATATAATGGGAGGTCAATTACACCAAGGAAGGAGAAATAGCAGAAGATCCAAACAGAAAAAAGATATGCAATAAGCTGCTCACAGACACCTAACCTGTGTTTATTTTCCTTTTTTATTTCAGCTGTCTATACCGCAATATCTGTTTGACACAAAATGTTTCAGTAATGCACCACATTTTTCCAAGAATGCTTGCTGGTATGTGGAAAGAAAGATCAAATAAAATCTCCAGTCAAATCAATAACTTTCGATTCTTTGCTCCCAAAAACATGCCTCAGTGTTTCATGTCAGGTTTCTGGGAGTATCACAGTGCATGGTAATTTTACAGATCAGCACAAGTCCTCCCACAGCATGCACTTTCATCAGACAACTGTCTCCCATGAAAAGATGGATCTTTCCTGAGTTTCCTCCTCATTTGGCTCAGAACAGGCACTCCTCCAGAAAGTGCAGATCCAAAACCACCATCAGCTTCATGCAATTAGCTGCCCAGTACATTTTGTAACAGCAAACATCTCATGCCAACACCAAAGGATTTTGTGCCATGTCATCATCCTCTGTCATTATATGGGCTTCTCTCATTTCGGATCCTGCCTCTCAAATCTAGACATACAATGTAATTGAGGCATACTTCTGGAGTGCCCGCTGACACAGGCTTGGGAATGGAGCACACATTGCTGCTTCAAGTCCAAAGCACAGGGAATGTAACAAAGGTTTTGCCATGCAAAGCTGGTGCAGCAGCCACAGTAAACCAAATCGCTTAGATATCAGTTTCTTCATTAGCAGGTAGTTTAAAGGATTTACAAATGGGAGTGATTCCCTTCAATGCTTCCCTACTCTTTACCTCTTAACACACCACATGGGTCTCCCCTCTATCTGAGAACAGATGGCAGAATCACTGCCAATCTTCCCTTGCCTCTTGTTTCTCATTGCCTGATCCCAGTTTATTTTCTCAGGCATGATTTTTCAGAGTACCTGTGCAATCAGCAGCAGCAAAAGCAGCTCAGAAGTTGGTAAACTGATGCAAATTGTTGGACTTCGTTGATTCGAACAGATACAGACAGGGTGTTGCAACAGCGGGGTGATAGAAGGACAACCGGAAAGCACATTAAAAAAGGGCAGGATTTGATGTTGACCTGGCTTGCCTTAAAATTTACCATCCATCTCCCTTACCTGGAGAGGGATGGAAGGGGAAGAGCAAAACAGTAACTACTCAAATGGCAGTAAACTGAACTCAGTACCCCAACATCTACTTGAACTATGAACTACGTGTCAATACATGAAATCTAGCTCCCTGGGATTAGAGCACCAGACTAGATTTAGTAGTTTGATAACTTGGTTCTGGCAATGGACCATATATGATGGTTCACATGAAGCAGAAAAACAACCCATACTGCACTGTTGCCAACTGTGTAATGTTTTATCCAAGGAGAAAAATTCTTTCCTGACCCCTAGGCAATCAGTCTGTGGTCTGTAGCATGACATTTGGCTGTTTCTCTCAAGCAGAGCTGTAGCACAAATATTCTTTAGGCTCATAAAATTAATGACCGTCAATATTACCCTTAAAAATTATACATGTGTGCAGCCAAAGCAGGTTGAGTTAACTGCTTGCCGCAATCAAATGCAGAGGTTAATATCACTCTGGACAGGGAAGGGTTTATTGGAAACCAGTGGTTCTTTGACTGTCTTTTTTTACTGCTTGACACTCAGTGACATTACAGTAAAGAACCAGAAGTGTTCACACTATATTTTTGATGTAGTGACTCTACTGCTATTTAAGTTCAGGAAAATTATGTGTGCGCAGCTAATCACATAGTTATCAACTAAAAATGCTTGTTTTGGGCAACCACCTTAATTTTTTTAAAGCAACAACCCTGCTGAAGACTATTTTATTGGTCTCAGAACCCAAAGCTTAAAATAGGGAGGGAAAGATCAAGAGAATGTGGTTCAGTGGTTAAAGAACAGTAAAGATTCTAATTTTTTGTCCTCATCTTCTCCCTCAGTTTGCTGCAGCAACCTCTGTAACTGTCTCTGTGCCTTGAAGTACAGAATCATAGAATCACTTTGGTTGGAAAAGATCTTTAAGATCATCGACTCCAACCTTTAACCTAACCCTGCCATCCCACCACTAAACCATGTCCCTAAGCACCTCATCTATCCTTCTTTTAAATACCTCCAGGGAGGACAACTCGACCACCTCCCTGGGCAGCCCATTCCAGAGCCTGACAACCCTTTCGGTGAAGAAGTTTTTCCTAACGTCTTGCCTAGACCTCCCCTGGCGCAACTTCAAACCATTCCCCCTCGTCCTATCGTCTGTTACCAGGGAGAAGAGACCAAGTCCCACCTCACTACAGCCTCCTGTCAGGTAGTT